>NC_140286.1:13161455-13268955 GCF_964030765.1 Micromesistius poutassou
TGTCTGTCGCCCAGGACCATTTCTCTACATCTCAATGGGGTCACTTTGGCAGAGGGGCCTGGTGTTGTGTGGTGTGTGTGTGTGTGTGTGTTGTGCGTCGTGTGGTGTGTGGCCTGTGTGTTGTGTGAGGCGATTTGAACAAAGGAGGACACAGTTATGATCCGTATGTATGTATGTATGTATGTATGTATGTATGTATTTATTCAAGCACATATTTTGCAAATGGTTGTGGTCGTTCCACATCTCTCTCCAGACGATAACAACCAGATCGAGCGGCCTTGTCGATCCAGTCACATTTCAAGTTTTTATAATTCAATCCAGTGAAACTTGAATGAAAACATCAAACTCCCAGCATGCACCTCCTCCACGGTCCGGACTGTCTCTCTCCTCCTGCAGAACCCGAACAAACTTCTCTTCTTCTTCTTCTCCTTCTCTTCCCCAGTCATGCCTTACAACAGCGCCCACCATTGCGTGGTGGAGGTGGAGAACTTCCTGCTGCTGATGGGTGGAGAGGACCAATGGAACCCCAACGGTAAGGCCAGCAACCAATCACAAGACACGGAATGTTTGACACACTCATTAGCATGGTGCAGCAGTAAGGCCGACCAATCACGAGACACGGAATGTTCAGCGCACTCATTTGCATTTGATTGCCTATCCTCCCTAACTGCTGACCAAAATGGCTGCCGTCGACCAACACAAACCGATTTTAACGTGACCGCCCGCTCTTCAAACCTCAGGAAAACACAGCACCAACTTTGTGAGCCGCTACGACCCGCGCTTCAACAGCTGGATCCAACTGCCGCCCATGCAGGAGAGGTGAGTCCACGTTTACTCCGTACAAGTCCGCGTCTCAATCGCCTGCTTTCCCCCCATCTGTCCCTTTTCTCTTTGTTTCGCTTGGTCAACGGCACAACAAAAATGGCAATTAACCGACGCAGAATCTTCCCGTTGTACCCCCCCACCCCGCGCAGCCCCGCCCTCACTGCAGCGTGTGTCACTTCTGAACGGCACCAGAGAGCCTATTTACTGAGAAGCTGAACCAATATGTTGGTTCCAAAGCAATTCATTACCTGCCGCTAGTTATTTCCCCACCTTCGAGCGGAGACACATTCGCTATTAAGCATCGGTGCGACTGTCACCGTGTGCTTAATGATGTTGTCTGGCTGACACCTCCTCCTCCTCCTCCTCCTCCTCCTCAGGAGAGCCAGCTTCTTCGCCTGCCGCCTGGAGAAGCACCTGTACGTGATCGGCGGGAGGAACGAGACGGGCTACCTCTCCAGCGTGGAGTCGTACAACCTGGAGACCAACGAGTGGGTGTACGTGTCCTCGCTGCCCCAGCCGCTGGCCGCGCACGCCGGCGCCGTGCACAACGGGAAGATCTACATCTCAGGTCAGGACCGCCGCCGCCGCCGCCGCCGCCGCCTCCGCCGCCTCCGCAGGAGCCAAGTTGACGCACACAAACGTTGTTTGATGTTTCGGGCCGATAGCAGTAGCGGGAGAACGATGACGTTAGAAACATCGGAGTAGAATGCAGGCCGCGGTGCGTTGGGTCTCTGGCCAGAACTCGGTTACAGTCGACCCTTCATTTCGTTTTTAGTTCAGTCCATTTGTCAAACGGGATGGAGATGGGATATATGGAGATGAACTTGAGGCTGAGGTCCAGCTGAACGAGGGGAAGAATGATCCGTGTCCCCGGAGTTAAATCCCGTTTCCCCTCCGTTCCGGACGGGGTGCGTTCCTCCTAAAAGCTGTCAGAGGAGCCCCAGCCCCCCCCGCCGTCACAAACAGACACTCGTGATCTGTCACGAGCGAGCCCACTTCACCTTAAACAGGACTGCAGTGCAGTGCGGTGCCCTTGTGCAGCGAGGGTTTCATTCGGGCTCTAATGAGACTTTTTCTTCGTCAGGCCCCCTCTGGGTGCGACCTTGTCAAAACAAAACAAAACAAAACAACCAAGCATCGTCCGACAATGGGCTCAACCTTGGGCCGCGTGAGGCCCTGCACACACGAGCTGAGGGCCCTTCGAACTGCGTTAGAGGGCCACCTTTGGCCCCGTGGGCATCAAGCCTCTCTCTGTGCCACTGTGCCACCTTGGGGGACAAAACGTTGTTTAAAACGTTTTTTTATTTGGTTTGGTTGCAGGTTGAGAACATATTCGCAAATATTAAAATGCAGTCGAGAAACGTTTTCCCTTTTACATGTTCTGCCCGTGTGTCACCAACATGAACAAAGGCTTTTTAATCATAATACAGATTTGATTTGAAGAGGACGTTTAAATTATTATTATTCACGGAAGACGCACAACACGCGGCCATCAAAAAAAAAGTATATTATTAAAAGGAAACAAAACATATCAAACGGCATATCTTTTATTAATGAAATCTCCTACAATGGGTGTGCGGTCATAATAACGTGTGTGAAAATGTGTGTGTGTTCAGAGCTCTCAATTAGTACCTTCCTCTTCCATGGCACCGTCCATGTTGCCATGTTCCGGTTCCAGTCTGAATGAGCGTCCCTGCCGCCGGCCAGCCTGCGCCGCTGGTGGGGGAAGTAATGAGTAACAACACAGGGGTCTATATTTACACCTGTTGCAGGCGGCGTGCACAATGGAGAGTACGTGTCCTGGCTCTACTGCTACGACCCCGTAATGGACGTGTGGGCTCGGAAACAGGATATGAACACAAAACGCGCCATTCACACCCTCGCCGGGATGAATGACCGCCTGTACGCCATCGGAGGGAACCATCTGAAAGGTAAGAAAGGGTTCAGCCGCTCCGACGGATTCAGAGTTCGTTCAGACGCCGGTGTTTCTATAGGCGCCGGGTGGACGTGGGTTTGGGTCGTCTTCGTGGCCTCGTGGTTAACACTGAGTCATTTAGTAGTGTGTGTGTGTGTGTGTGTGTGTGTGTGTGTGTGTGTGTGTGTGTGTGTGTGTGTGTGTGTGTGTGTGTGTGTGTGTGTGTGTGTGTGTGTGTGTGTGTGTGTGTGTGTGTGTCATCTCAAACTAGCGTGGGTCGGCTTGGAGGGTAACTGCTAGCTATGCGGTTTGACTCCCAGCCAAATGGAAACAAACTCCAAGCCACTTGGAGTTTGTTTCCATTTAGCTGGGAGTCAAACCACCTAGCTTGTAGTTAGCCCTCCTAGCTTGCAGTTAGCCCTGATAGCTTGTAGTTAGCCTCCTTATCCTCCTGAATAACCTGCTCAATGAAATAACGACTAAATAATCGATGACTACGAACGATTAAAGGTGACATATTATAGCACCAGGTGTGAGTGTGATTAGCCGTTACAAGCCGTTTTGAAAATCGGCCTCTTCTGACATCACTAGTGGGCGGGTCCACCTAGACGTGCGCTGGACAGATCAGTCCTACCAGCCCACACAGCGGACTGTAGCAAACGTTGCTCATCTATCCGTCTACACATCTAGGGGGACACGCCCACTTGTGATGTCAGAAGAGGCCGATTTTCTAAACGGCTTGTAGCGGCTAATCACCCTCACACCTGGTGCTGTAACACGTCACCTTTTACGTGTCGCCTGCGTGACGCCCGCGTTGGCGAGCGGCTCTTTGTTCACACCGCGTGTTGCTCCTGCACCGCTGGCAGGCTTCTCCCACCTGGACGTGATGCTGGTGGAGTGCTACGACCCCAAGGCCGACCAGTGGAACATCCTGCAGACGCCCATCCTGGAGGGACGCAGCGGGCCGGGCTGCGCCATCCTGGACGACAGCATCTTCCTGGTGGGCGGCTACAGCTGGAGCATGGTGAGACGCACGCACGCACGCACGCATATACATATACATATACATATATATACACACACACGTAACGGCTGGGTGAGCAACAGGGGAAATAGGACTGAATCGCATGACTCAGGGAGTCAAAAGTCTGGGTGTTTACTAGCAGATAGGTCGGTACACGGGAAATCAGGTGACGATCAAGGCAAACAATCCGGCAGGGAGAAGACCAAGGTGTAGTCGGGAGTAAACGGGCAGGAATCAGAAAACCAGGAACCGTGAATATCACGCAGAAAATGCTGGGGACGCTTGATACAGAGAGGAACGACAAAGAGGAGCTGGCTCAGAGGAAGGGAAACACGCCGGCTAAATCCACCGGGAGGGGAGTGTTTGTGAGGGACAGGTGGAGACAATCCAGGTGAGGAGAAACATAAGGACAGGGAGTGAAATAACCAACGGAGGGATGTGACAGGTTAAGTACCATAGGATTTCTCCGTCTCAACGCGTCAATCTCTTGCGATTGACGTGTTCGGGGGGGGAAAAAAGCCCAGTTCGCTAAAAAGGTCTGATTTGAATTTCTGTCACCACCTCATTGTCATTGTCGTTCTTTTTTCTTCTTCTTCTTCTTCCCTGGTCTCTGGTGGTGTTCCCTCCAGGGTGCCTACAAGTCGTCCACCATCTGCTACAGCCCAGAGAAAGCCACATGGACAGAGTTGGAGGGAGAGGTGGCAGAGCCTTTAGCTGGCCCGGCCTGCTCTACAGTCATCCTGCCCGCTTGCCTTCCCTTTAACAAATGACAACTAACCCACTGGACCGAAGGTGACGCAGGGGGAGAGACAGGCTACTGGGGGGAGGAGATGATGGAGGAGGAGGAGGAGGAGGAGGAGGAAGAGGAACATCCGTGAAAGGAAGAGAAATCCAATTGTTACAGATTTTTGTGACCGGAACCCTGCAGTCCAAATTATTTCTCGGGGGGTTTGTGGACAAATTATTTTTTTACCCGTCTGACCAGAGCACTTTCGTTAACTGCTACTGGTGGTTGGAAGAAGAAAAAAAATACAATTTGTGTTATTCGTGTATCTAAGCTCATCGGTGTTGATATTCGGAGGAATTTACAGTTTTTATCGTTTTTCATATCGAGTCTCTCTTTAGTTCTTTCTTTGTAGTGAGTGTTTTTGGCTTCTCTCTATCGCACGCATACTGTTGAACTGAACTGCATTATAGCTTTTTATTTCCATTGTATCATGTACAAAGTAAAGGTATCAATCAAGAGGGAGGATGGGGAATATATACTGTAGTTGGAACTGGGGAAGAAGGCGATTCATCCCAGTCCTGAATGGGAACAAGTTACGCGCAGGGCTGGGCTGTGATCAACACCAACGGTGACGATCAGACCCCATGTCTTTTGTTGTAGTTATTTAGCGCTAAATTGTCTCATTCAGGAATCTAAATGTATCTTGTTATCTGACAGGGTTGCTGGTATAAATGCTCCAGAACGTTTCAATATAAGACGATATGAACTCAATGTTTCTTCAGACTACACCCAGCCCTGAGGTTCAACAATATTTAACACCTAAGCCAAATTTATATTCTGGTCCTCACTGGGAAACAGAGAGAGAATGTATCCAGAGGAATCTGCCCGATCAGTTTGTGGTGTAATACTTGTCATTATTCTACAAATACCGTGGTGGGGAGGGTGGTGTTATGAATTATTATATGACGGCACTAATGTAAATTGTGGGTATACAGATGTAGTACAATCATCAGTTTTGACCGCTCGGCGTTATAAACGTCTAGTTTGTTCTGATAATGTGTTAACTAACGGAGCGGACCTTGTTTTAATTGATCTACTTTACAAGTTGATGTTATCAGACATTTTGTTTTGGTTTTTCCGGCCGCAGAGCGTTCATTTGATCGGATCTGAAACATCCTGGTATGAATTCCGTGGTTCTTTTCAATGCACTAAAAGTGAACTTTCATTTGTTTCATGGGACTTACACAAAAAAAAGTGAATTGGTGTCACGTTAATCTACTTCCCACCCGACTTCGACGGCGGAGCCTGCACCGCCCAGAGCGCGTCACCACGTTGACTAATTATTGATGCAATTCTGTATAGTCTGTTCATTTGGATTCTTGTACATAAACGCTTGCAGTGAAACATTTTTGTGCACTCAACTTTGGATTTATTCTCAAATCCTGTTATGTCCTTTGCATTTTAGAAAAATGAAAATAAATTGACTCTTGATGATTACAATGACTACTGTTCCTGTCTTTTTAACCCTTTTAAATAATGTCATAAATATACAACACGTGCAACACCTGCATGTTATTCATGTTATTTATTTTTCCTCCATCAGTCCAAATTACACACCAATTTCTGGCATTAAGTGGATAATAATGCTTCTCTTTTCAGCTACAAATGCCTCTCTGTTTAAACCCCCACTTTCAAAGACATGGAGTCTTAAGCAGAGAACCGTACAGCTTTGATTGACCTTTTATGTGATTGTGGTTGTTACACTATAAAATGTGGCACGCAATGTAGATACTGCAAACAATAAATAATCCATGCATGCAGGTTGAGACTATTTCACTACACGTACACACTTTCACATTTTCTTGTTTTACACAACATAACCTGTAGAGGTCTTGCACTGTAGTTAAAGCTTGGAGTCAAGTGGCTGTGGGCGGAGCTAGAGACTGGTTGAAATGGCGGGTAATTCAAACTGCGAGCAGGGCAGAGGACCAGGAAGTACATAAAAGGAAGGCAGCTGTTTTTGCTATGGTGGTTTGTTGTCAATGAAGACAGCCAGCCAGTGTTGGAAAAGCTTTGATTCACCTCAAACCACATCTTATTAAATATAAAACGTTTGTTGTTGATGTATACATGTTGAATTAGTGTTGATTTGGAAAAATACTTTATATGACAAGAAATATTTTTTGTGACGCTTCCACACATTAAAGACCAATATAAAGAATTTAATCTCGAAGCCAAAATACAAAGTTGTGTAAATTAAATTAATTTAACAGTAGACCAATTGGCAAGTTCACCCATCTGATGGATTGCTTTATAAAGAGGAAGAAAGGAGAGAGAAAAGGCTTGGAAAAACGAAAATAAAAGGAAAGAAAATCAGGGCTAAAAACAGAGAGGAGGATACTCTGTGCAAAAGAGTTCAAACAGTTCAAACACAAGTGGAGCATTTAGAAAAGGAGGCCCGGGGGAGAGGGGACATCCAGAATCATTGAGAAGAAAGAGGAGGAGGAAGAGGAGGAGGAGGAGGAGGAGGAAGAGGAGGTCACGTGGAGGAGATAGAAGGGCATGAGCGCAGAGAAGGTGTAACAGAATCTCCCTGAAAAGGCGAGAGGGAAGAAGAACCAAAGACGATGACAAGCCAAGAGGAGAAATTAAGAACGAATAATGAAGGGAGAAAAATAAGAGTGGGCTGGATGAATCTCTCTTCAAAGTACAAAAGAGGAGGGAGAGAGAGTCTCTCCAGAACAAAAGACAGGGTAACAATGGGATGGAACGACATGACGCTGGCTGGTTCAAGCTCAGGCCAGGACCCACGGAGTCAATGGGGAACTCCCCGGGATTACATGGATTATTATTATTGAAGAGCCAGGCGGTTTCCATAAGGGCCAGTGAATCTCCAACACCATCAGTCCTGGATGGATCCCCCCCACCCCCCAGCCTCTGCTTGGACCCTGCATGTGTCTCGTTGTCCTTCTCACCTGTTGACCCTTTGTTTTCCTCTTTCTCTCTCCTCATTGGTCTAGCTCCTCATGGGTCTGGCTCCTTATTGGCTTACATTATCATTGGTCTAGCTCCTCACTGGTCTCTCTCTTTTCATTGGTCTAGCTCCTCATTGATCTCTCTCCTCATTGGTCTCTCTCCTCATTGGTCTCTCTCTTCATTGGTCTAGCTCCTCATTGGTCTCTCTCCTCATTGGTCTCTCTCCTCATTGGTCTAGCTCCTCATTGGTCTCTCTCCTCATTGGTCTAGCTCCTCATTGGTCTGATCTCTTCTCTGGTCTCTCTCTTCTCATTGGTCTAGCTCCTCATTGGTCTCTCTCCTCGTTGGTCTCTCTCTTCTCATTGGTGTACCTCCTCCTCCTGAATACATCTCTCACTTCATTGGTTGCCCTCCTCTTGAATCTAAGCAATCCCAAATCTCTATCATAACATCGTATGTATTTATTGCACAACGTATCTACAGTATGAACTGCATTACAACCATTTTATAAACTTTTGAGGCTTCCTTCTCTTCCGTTGAAGCTGATCAGCTGTTTGATAACCAAACACCCCGCATGACACCACTCCTACACGCCCCTAGCCATGTCGCTGGCGTGTTTCTTTGTTTATACGGCTATATTTGTAAACTGTCAAATGCTGTGGGATTTGTATAGGCCTACTGTGCTTATGGGATGTCAGTCCGTGTTTTCGTCAACGTGAAGCATGTTGAATCATTCGCCTTTTTCTTTGTTCGACAGCACGTCAAGCTCATGTTTACCTCCAAAATAATACATAAAAAAACATTAAAATGTGCTTAAAGTGCTTTTTAAAACTAAAAATATTAACGTCAATTTAGTTTATTGTACTCGGCCTATATAATGTATGTTTATGAACTCCAGATGTAGGCCTATTGCGGGCCTGCTGGTTTACTGGAGCTTATCGTCTGTTTCCCAGGTAGAGATGTCGCCATCTAGTGGTGAACTTGGATCGGGCATACGTTTTTCTTCGTATCGACCTGTTGGCTGAAGGATGCTTTCAGCTCCCACTGTTACAGGGGAACGAGTACCTGTTGCATGCATTTATTTTCAATAAATAGTCAATAGGTATGTATATAGATGTAGGGTGTAGACTCTGATAGTAGCCTATGATAGACTATCCGTTTAATGTATTTGGCTACTTAATACATATACATATATATTTTTATTATTAGTAGTAGTAGCCTAATAACGTAATATATTCATCAATTGGCATTTTAATCTAAATGCAATGAAATAAACCAACTAACATTAACTATATCTGCTTTTAAAGAGCACAGCTACTCAGTCGAAGTGAGATCATACATTCACCATTGATCGCCAAACTGACTCACAGCACAGTAGTCGCTGAAGATAATTGGGATTATGTCCATGCTTAGCTCTCCTTTCAGATGCCTATTTATGTTCATCTCCGCCAGACTCCCCGGGCTCGGAGCCACCCTCCCGTCTTCAGACGTGATTTAGTCCATCCAGAGGCACTCATCGTCATCCGAGGAATCCACGCGTATTCATCTCTGCTCACTTTAACTTGGAGGATGAAGCTGGAGGATTCTGGACACTTCTAGCCGTGGATGTGCGGATATAATGGAGATACGCGCCTCATTGACAGGTAAAAAAAAAAACAAAACAAAATGAACTCGATTTATAGCTACTAAATGATTTGGCGATTGTGGTGGTTTTCTTCCCTTATATCGGTGACTTTGGCGGTCTCCTTTAGTAGGATTGTAGCCGGGGGAGCTGAGCTGTTTTGACGGACACAGGGTGTACTGGCTTGAGTCATATGGAGAACAGTGGGGAATTAACAGCAAGTTGGGGATTGTTTTTGTTTTTTTCAATGTCTTTTGGAAACCTTGGTTAATGTGCACATGAGGAGAGTACGACTTTGCTTTCAACATGTCGTAGCATTAGTTTATTAGCTTATTCGATTAAAACATATGTACATTCATTTATGCATGAATGCACAAAGACATGAATGAAAATCGGATTCTGATTAAATATTGATTCAATGCTCACGTTTCGAATGGAGCAACGTTTCGAGCAGTTTCCTGAGTAAAAGAAGATTATCGACGTTTAACTGTCATTGGGTCCTGTTTTGATAAACACTGCAAAGCCACGGCTTCCTATACACCCTTCTAGGCCTTTAACATCGATCATACATTCGTGTGTGTGTGTGTGTGTGTGTGTGTGTGTGTGTGTGTGTGTGTGTGTGTGTGTGTGTGTGTGTGTGAATGAGAAGATTGCTACAATGAATGTCACTATAGCTGGCAAAGGACAGACAATGAATGAATTGGTCTCTCTCTCACACATACATGGTCACACATACACAGAGCAGAGCCATCCTATAGCTGTGCTCAGACAATCCATCCTTCTTACTGCATGCACCCCTCAGCCTCTCTGAGCTTACAGAAGGACCCCTTCCTGCAGGTGAGGTCAGGATGCTCTGTTGTGTCTAGCAGTACCCTCCTTACCGCCTTAGCAACCAATCTCAGACAGCCTCATGCTGGACTTAAACTCCAGTCTGGCAGCCTTTTGGGGAGGTTGGCCCATGCAGTCCCCCCCCCCCCCCCCCCCCCCCCTCTCTCTCTCTCTCTCTCTCTCTCTCTCTCTCTCTCTCTCTCTGTGTCAAAAGGACAAAGAGTGGGTGTAAATAATGTCCCTCCCTCCTCCTTGTCTTAGATTCATTCTACATTGAGCGTCATCATATGCATTACACTTGCAGATAAAATGCGACTATAACTGTAGCAGGGTCTTTTGCTCCACGCCACGGTGACACCATCCACCAAGGTGACTGCTGGGCTCCTCCAAACACCAGACGCAGGGCGCTGGTGTTGGCCGGTTTAAAGGGGACATATTATACCACCCGGTGTGAGTGCGATTAGCCGTTACAAGCGTGTGCCGCTTCTGTATGACGGATAGATGAGCAACGTTTGCTACAGTCCGCTGGGTAGGCTGGTAGACTGGTCTATCCGGCACACATCCAGGTGGACACGCCCACCTGTGATGTCAGAAGCTGATGATTTTCAAAGCGTCTTGTAACGGCTAATCACAATCACAACTGGTGGTATAATATGTCCCCTTTAATGTAAAGTTTGCTGGTAATGATATGATGACCTATGATGGCCCGGTGCTCCAGGTTGCCATGCAGGAGATTTCAAAGTAAGTGTGCGTGGAGATGGCTGGTTCACACACATACACACACACACACACACACACAGACACACACACCACAATAACGTATTTCCCGATTTCCTGGCTAAGGCATCAAAGCGATTAGACACATATTGAATGATTTCTATGAAGTTGTCAGATGGCTCAATTATTCCCAGAATAAACATCTCTATTTATTCTTCTCCGGAAAAAATAACTTTGAAAGAAGCGATGATTTCCTCTGCCAGACGGCGACTACACTGTCGGTGTCACTCTACGGTGGCTCCTTCTGATTGCAGAATTTCTCAATGTACAGCTTTAAAGTATACCTTCTGCTGCTCTCCCCCAGCAGATGTCCAGCGTGGAAATATAACCTCCTCCTTAAGTGTGCTATAATCAGCATGAACGCGACGGAACAGACCACAGTCTGTTTTCTGTCACATGATGGAGATAACCCAACGTCTCAGACATCCATCAACAACCATTTCCACTTTCATTCTTTTCATTTCCTCCTCTGAGAATAACCCCCCCCCCCCCTTTTTGCTCTGATTCCTCCCCAGCATGGTGCTGAGACCGGGGGTCCGACTGCCCAGCCACCGCCACCACCCACACCCGCCCGGACATGCACCCCACCTCAGACCGGCCCCTCTCCCAGGGCGCCCAAGACCTCCCGGCCCCCCGCGGTGACCCGCAAAGGACACTGGTTCTCGAGATGCACCCCGCGTCCGACCGGTCCCTCGCCCAGGGACACCGGGCCCCCAACGGTGACCCCCAGAGGACACCGGTCCTGGAGAGTCACCCCACCTCGGACCGGTCCCAGGACCGGGCCCTCCCGGCCCCCCGCGGTGACCCCCGCCGGACCCCCGTCCTGAAGATGCGGAGCCAGTCCTCGTCCCTGTCCCTCCCAGAGCCCGAGGCCTGGAGGACCCCCATACCCGTGGCCTTGCGGACCCCCAGCCCCGTGGCCTTGCGGACTCCCAGCCCTGGCGCCCGGGGGACCCCCAGCCCTGGTGCCCGGGGGACCCCCAGCCCTGTATCCCGGCCCGGCCTGGTCAAGGGCTCACGCTCCACCTCCCTGCAGGTCCCCCGGGCCCTCACCGAGTACTTGGGTCTGCCCCCCCACGCCGCCTCCTTCGACGAGCTGATCGCGAGCGGAGGAGGAGGAGGAGCAGGAGGAAGAGGTGAGGAGGAGGAGGAGGGGGAGGAGGGTTCGGCCGAGCCCGGGTCGGGCTCCGTCAGCCCCCACGGCATGCTGCGGCGGCGGGGGGGTCTGGTGGAACAGAAGGACGTCATCATGGCTCACCAGGCACACAAGATCCAGAGCACGCCGCAGGCCCGCAGGAAGGAGTGGGAGTGAGTAGGGGACGCTGAGGGGGAGGGGGGGAGGGAGGTGGGGGTGTGGGTTTGGGACGGGCGGGGGTGTGAGGGGGAGGCGTGTGGGGGGGATTAGGGGGTGCGAGGGGGAGGCAAGTGGGGGTGTGGGGGGATTAGGGGGGAGGGAGGGAGGTTGGGGGTGTGGGGTGGGGGTGCGGGCGGAGGGAGGTGGGGGTGGGGGGGAGAGAGGTTGGGGTGTGGGGTCGGTGTGGGGGTGTGGGGGGAGAGGTGGGGGTGTGTGGGGGGGGGGGTCGTTTGAAGCCCCTCAGAGCGAGGAGGTATCCAGTTCAACAGTCCTAACAATGGAACACGCTTTAAAACTAATTAGCAAAATCGCAGGCTTTCAACAGCCATGTTTATTCATCTACAAAGTGCTTAACATACTTTTTGATTCGGTATGCCATAACTGGAACCAGTAATTAATTTCCCTAGCCTTCATCTGAGGGGCCGCGGTGGCTGGTTTGACGGCGAGGGCCTTGTTGCCTGGTTTCTCCCCCTTTCTCGCCCTGGTTTTCCACTTTTATTTGATCTAAATGCCAGCATAACTGTCAGCGATGGGTTAGTCACACGCCAAGCAATGATTGTTATTGGCGGTGCATAGCATGCTTACATGTGGACCTTTAAACGCCGGAGCCACACCCCTGCGGTGAACCGCTCGCCGCACACACAGACACACACACACACACACACACACAGTCTGAAGTGGCCCTCCATCCAGAGCAACCCTGACCCCCCTCCAACCCACCCATCTCCCCTCCCCCCACCGCCTCCATTGCCCTACTCCCACCACCCACTCCACACGTGTTGCATTGTTGAATTTGCATCCCTTCTCTCTCTCTCTATATATATATATCTCTCACTCTCTCTCACTCTCTCTTACTATATCTCCACATCCCTCCCCCTCTTTCTCCCCTTCCCTCTCCCTCTTGCGCCTGCGTGTGTGATGTATATATATATATATATATATATATATATATATATATATACACATACATATATATATATATATATGTATATATATATATATATATATATATATATATATATATATATATATATAGTATATATATTATATATATAGTATATATAGTGTAGGGAGGAGAATACAGTAATATACTGTATGTGTATATATACAGTATATATATATATATTTATATTTATAAAACGGGTGGCTTAAATCAAGCGATCTGATTGGTTCCCAACTGTTGTATATTGAGCGTATACACACAGCTATGACGCCCGTTCAGTTTACAGAGTTCAGTATCACTCCGCGCCTAACTCTAACTGTTGTTTATTTATATAAATATATAAATATATAAAAAGCGATAGCATAGTTCACTGAAGCCTAAAAACATGTTGATTGCTGGAGAGGGTGGAAATGTTGTAAAGCAATAGGCACACGGTCGCCGGCAATTTAGCCTTCTATCGAGTTCACCCGAACTCGATAGTAGGCTAAATTGCCGGCGAACCAAGCTACCGTCCTAGCCTTCTCTCTGAAGGACGCTACCGTGTGTTGCATAGCAACCGCCGTACACTTTGCAGGCAGCCAGGAGGGACTACTTTTCTGTATTCGTTAAAAAAAAATGCTTTTCTGACTTTCTCGCTTTTTCAAAATTGAGGGTGTGTGACTTTCATTTTGCCATACTTACGTAACCGTTTTATAAAAGCAATAGATCACTTCAGTCAGTGGTATACGGTCATTATACCACAGTTAAGGGGGTCGCCGTCCCGACGCGCAACGCCCCTTAACTGTGGTATAATGACCGTATACCACAGCCTGTCGTGATCTATTGCTTAAATATATCGCGGAGCTATGTGTACACTCTATGTGTATATTTAAGCAATAGATCACGACAGGCTGTGGAATGTTCTCATTATACCACCGCTGCGCTTCGGGACGAACAACGCCCCTTAACTGTGGTATAATGAGAACATTTCACTGACTGAAGTGATCTATTGCTTTTATAACACGGTTACGTAAGTATGGAAGTGGAACTTGACACCCTCAATTTTGAAAAAACGAGAAAGTCGGAAAAGCATTTTTTTAATGAATACAAAAAAGTAGTCCCTCCTGACTGCCTGCAAAGTGCGGCGGTTGCTATGCAACACACTGTAGCGTCCTTCAGAGAGAAGGCTAGGACGGTAGCTTGGTTCGCCGGCAATTTAGCCTACTATGGAGAAGTTCACTCACCGTGTGCCTATTGCTTCAACATATTTTTAGGCTTCAGTGAACTATGCTATTGCTTTTATATATAAATAACAGTTCAAGTTAGGAGCGGAGTGATACGGAACTCTGTAAACTGAACGGGCGTCATAGCTGTGCGTATACGCTCATTATACAACAGTTGGGAACCAATCAGATCGCTTGATTTAAGCCACCCGTTTTATAAATAAATAAATAAATATATATATATATATCTTCGATAACTAACTGACATATGACATATATATATAACTAACTGACACATATATATAGTATATTACTGTATTCTCCTCCGTACACACGTCATTCAATTATTTCATAATTTCCGTCACTCAACCCCTCCACTTCCTCCTTCCCTTCATCTGACGCACACACACAACATGTGCACACGTCTTATCTGACGCACACACACGACATGTACACACACATCTCAGCCCCCGACACCGTGTCTCTGTGTTCTCCCCGGTGTGGTGTAAAAAAGTTGCTGTGATAGAACAATGTGTATTGATGATGCACGGCCATTAGGGGCTGCTATGGAATCAAACTCGGAGAGCTGAGGAAGATCCAACTCTGAAAACAGCCCAGCCACATGTGAAAAAAACACAGACCCTGGGTGGCTGCTAAAAAACGGAAATGCAATGCTGCCTTTACTCTGCTGAGACCATGACCTTGAATGTCATCGTGGACTACAAGGGTGATGCAAATGTCATCCTCGGTGTATCTTGCCCGAGCTTCTAGTGTGACTATGAAAACCAAGGCATCCTTTGAGTGTGTTTTTTGCCGGCTGCATCCTTCAAAACGTGGCCCTAACTTTTTTTATGACGATTTAATTTGTAGTCGAATGGTTGTTTGAATATTCATCAAAATGTAAACGCAGTGCTTTTCACATTTCTGTTTTGTTTTTTTCCTCACAGCCATATATATACAGTATGTCAGTTAGTTATCGAATCAAAATGACATAACTCAGGAGGCTGAGGCTGTCTGTTGCTAGGTAACGATGGAGGGGGAAATAAAAAACGCTAGGACCACTCTAATCAATGTTTCGGTGAAAGCCTGTCTGCAATTACATAAATGCTCTCCAGCGCTACGGCGCTAAGTACACCCATTAGCATTCCAACTCGCAACGCATGTCACCTGCGGGCCCACTTGCTCTGTCTTCCCTCCTCGGGAGCACTCAGGCAGTGACGTCCTGGAACACAAGCCCTTCCCGAGCACCGCACAACACACACCGCAGCACCGCACAGAACCAGACCCTGTTTTTCCGCCGTGCACCCTCTCACTCGCTACCTCCACACCCCGCCGTTTCATTTAAACAAATGTTGATTCGTCGTTTCCGATTCGGTGTAGCAGATGTCGGCGTTTTCGATGTAAATGAATGCGATGCCGGCTCTGTGTAGGAGAGCCTTTCGGAAACGCGCGTCTCTCTCACAGCGTGAACCTGTGATGAATCCACTCAATTAAACCGTTTAGGCTTGGAGGGGCTTTTGAAGCCGTTCCCCACGTCACATTTACACAGAGGCCCCCGTTAACGTGCCACCGCGCTATTTTCAGACCCTACGAGGAGGGCTTTGCTGCTGGAGAGCCGGGGTGTTGTTGTTGAACGTTTCAAGGCTAACTCCTATAGCTATACGGGGCTGTGATTGCTTCACAGTGGCTTACATCCATCCATCCGCCCCTCCCTCTCTCCCTCCCTCCCACATCTTTAAAACAAACCCGGTACCGGCGTGGAGCGCAGTGGCGGAGCGGCGTAGCTGGGAGTGCACTTTGAGGACGTCCACGTGAATCCTTGACACGGTTGCGCCAGAGGCGAAACATGACGCTGGAGGGGGGGGGGGGGCGTGTTGGATAAGGAGAAAGTGATTTCTTTAGGAAGAGGTCGCTCTATTGTACAACATGTCTTTTGTTGGCGGAATGAAAAGAACAGAGCAGAAATTCAAGAGAGCTATGTCGCTATGGAAACAACCGCAAAAAGAGAGAGAGTGATAGAGAGTGATAGAGAGTGATAGAGAGAGAGCGAGAGAGAGAGAGAGCGAGAGAGAGGGAGAGGAGCTGGAAATGTAGCTGTTTGTAGAGATTGACAAACATTTCTGTCTTGCTATTCATTAAATTGTGTGTGTGTGTGTGTGTGTGTGTGTGTGTGTGTGTGTGTGTGTGTGTGTGTGTGTGTGTGTGTGTGTGTGTGTGTGTGTGTGTGTCTTAAAGAGGGACATACTGTACAGGGGTTGCAAACCGGTCCTCTTTTCGCATCATTCTTTTAACAGATTTCTCATGTTCTTCTTTGAAAATGTACCAAATTGCCCATCGCAGCATGCTCAGGTGCTCGGACGCCTATGACACTAAGAGATATTACCCTGTTCTTTTTTTAACCCCAGAATGCAATAATGATGTACTAGTTTGGCTCGCTTCACTGCTCACGCTAATAACCGCTAAGGAACGCTACGGCTCTGCCACGTGGTAACACACTCATTAATCGGGGACGCCTTCATTGGATTATTCCACCTCGTTTTTTCTATCGGTATATGTGTAGTGAGGGCCAGTTGTGAAGACGCATACATTGTGAACGCACATGTCCCTTCAGTGGTGTGTGTGTGTGTGTGTGTGTGTGTGTGTGTGTGTGTGTGTGTGTGTGTGTGTGTGTGTGTAGATCTATAGAGCGTTTCCAATTTAAAGTAGGCCTATTTGTAAAAATACACATTTTATATGTATAAATACACATCCTTTCTCTAAAATGGTATCCTACATCTATGAATATTAAACCGTATGAATCTGTTAGGGGGGGGATGAAGACTTGATCCTATCCTTTATGGGGAACGAGTGCTGACAGCCCCCCAGGACGAGAGACAGCAGCAGATGGAGAGAGAGAGCGGGACCACAGGACTAATGGGGTCTGTCTGATCACCCTGAGAGACCCTGCCCTCTCCTACCTCGGTGGAAAGGGGAACAGAGATCTATCTCACACTCTATTTCTGGCCCAGTCTTCTCCTCCCAGTATCACCATCCTGCGGCCCAGTTTGGTTTCCGACGTGGAGTGTGCCTGTCTGGATTTAGGCTGACAATATGGCGCTGTTTGTCTTAGTGTTATCAGATAATCTGTACTCTCTGTCACTGTAAAATGGGCGACAGTAGCTCAGGAGCTAGAGCGGGTTGACTGGTAACCGGAAGGTTGCTAGTTCGATCCCCGGCTCCGCCTAGCCGAATGTCGAGGTGTCCCTTAGCTAGACGCCTCTGACTGCTCTCGACGAGCTGGCTCTCGCCCTGCGTGGTTCACTCCGCCGTCGGTGTGTGAATGAATGGTTGGAAGTCACTTTGGATAAAAGCGTCAGCAAGAATCCCCTAAATGTAAATGTATCAAGTTCAGGTTATGGCTGAACATATGAGGCGATATTTAACTACTTGGTCGTGTCACGCTTCTCTGGTTCATGCAACCTGTTGTGCGTGCGGCAATGTGCAAGTTGTGCGTCGTATTATGTTGCCCGTTGATTGCGCCCGTTTATTTCTGCTCGAGTCCAGCGGTGAGTTCATAGTTGAGCCTATGATATGCCCACTCAGTCTATCTTAGGACTATAGACTGGTACGTTTTTCTTTTCTGAAAAGAAAATACCATTTCAAGCAAGGAAGACGCCATATATTAAGTAAGGAAGATGTATTTATCTTTGGGAACTTTAGATTAGGGAATATTATTCACCCTCAATTAACATTAGTTTACTTATGCAGTCAGCATTCAGGCCAAGGGCCTGAATGGGCCATCGCCCTAACCCCTTATGCTAATAATAATGCGTATTACTGGATTAACTAATGGTTCTTATTATACCCTACCTCTAAGGTGTTATTATTTCTGATATCGATTGAGATCACTTTAACACATGTCCCCATCCTTGGTGTTTCCGCAGGAGGGGGCTGAGCAGGGTTCTCTGGCACGCGGTGCGCTAGTGTGCGCTCTCTTTAAATATAGGTGATACCACTGAAGAGACGCGCGCCTCGCGTCGTCAAATCAAGTCTCTCACACAGACCGTCACGTTTACAAATTGCCGTTAAGTCGTTTCAGTCGCTTTCGTCTTTGTCGAGATATACGGTCTCGTAGTTGTTTCCCACGCGAGAAGATGCGTAAAGTTTGTTTGTAGGGCGTGTTTTGGATCGCTCGATGGGAAGAAAGACGTTTCCTTTAGCGCGCTGAACGACTGGATTTGGATTTTGAACAGAGCTGGATGTCTCACCTGTTGGGTGCAGAGATGCGTACCGAGAGCTCGTGGTGATGCGCGGGTACCAGGTGGAACAGATGGGAGGACAGAGAGCGGTGCATCTTTGCAGTCTGAGCCACTGACTCTTCCCCAAGTAGATGGATATGTCTAATTTAACCTCTCCACTCGTTATCTAAATGAAAAAGAAACCGTTTTTCGTCTGGATATGGCGTTATAGGATGCAACAACTTTTGGTATTCTTGGAAATTCTTAAAACCAGTCGGTTGTGAATCTAAAAACAAGTGATTTGTTTTTTCCCGAATCGACGCGGCGCTGGCGAAGGCTTTCCTTTGTGAGAATCGAGTTTACTTTCCTTCCTCCTCCTGCTCCTCAGCCACTTTGAGCCATCGCTATTTCCCCCGTCTCTCCTCAGAATGGCTCGGTTCGGAGACGAGTCCCAGCCGAGCACCATGGACTCCGGAGACGGGGACGTGGAGGGCGGCACGGCCGAGGGACAAGACGCGGTCTCTGCCTCGGGGATGTCCGGGTCCCTGAAGCAAGCCAAGGCTCAGAGGGCTCGGACCATGGCCATGTACAACCCCGTGCCCCACCGGCAGAACTGTCTCACAGTCAACAGGTCGCTCTTCATTTTCGCAGAAGACAACTTCATCCGGAAATACGCGAGGAGAGTCATTGAATGGCCATATCCTTACGCACAGTATATTTCTTTATATAATTATAAAATAATAATAATGATATGATATGATATGATATATATATATATATATATATAATGCATGCCCACAGTTCAACAATCACAGCAATCAAATATATACACACTGCCATTCATCCCTCATTTTATCTCCTCATTAACAATAGTTCCTTATTATTCCTTATTATTCAGTCAGGAGATACGAGAGTAATGTGAGCATTGTAGATAGTTGAAATGTTTAACTTCACCATCAAATTAATTGGTCTTACTGTATTCAAACTACCGCCCCCCCGCCCTCTCTCTCTCTCTCTCTCTCTCTCTCTCTCTCTCTCTCTCTCTCTCTCTCTCTCTCTCTCTCTCTCTCTCCTCTCCCTCCCCCCCCCCGCCCTGCATCTCTCTCTCCCCCCTCCTTATATGCCTATGATCTCAATAGCCAACAGTTCATCCCTGCAGGAACCAACGTGTGTAGACTACCAGCAGATCCTCAACCCTGTTACATAACTCCATAAAGTGAGGAGCAGGGACGTGAGCGGGGTCTACTTAAGGCAGATCCGCGTCGGGGGTTCTGCAGTGCTTTGCGCTCCTCCTCAAACCACCGCTGCTCCTTTGGCTCAGAGACAGCTCACAGTTAGCCCGCGAGCTAGCGAGCATGTGGGAGAAAAGCAGTGGCTGAGGCCGGGGGCGGGACGTGGGCCCAATTATGGACTCTTTACTGTTCACTGCAATATGAACTTGGCCATGAGTAGGTGTCAGGCGCAAATAGATATATGTATAGATGCTTTGTTTGCTCTGTTTCCCCTGGCGGAAACCAAACCATTCATTAATTGATTAACAGGCGATTCATTAGGTAGACCCGGGACCACATTCCCATAGACTGGAGAGCACAGTGCCTCACTCTGGATTAATGTCGTCCTCAGCTTTAATACGAGTATACACAGACGAGCCCAGGGTAAACTCATCTCATCGTTTTAGTGTCTTCATTCAATACTATAATCATGATTCCCATTCCACTGTATTATATTGGATGACATCAGTGCTGTTGCACTGCTTTTGATCGCACATCCTCCATGCATCCTGCGTGTGTGTCTCGCTGTTATCTAACCACAAGCTCTGCGCGTGCGCGCGCGTGTGTGTGTGTGTGTGTGTGTGTGTGTGTGTGTGTGGGAGGCGAGCTGGGGGTCAAGCCTAGCTGGCCACACACAGGCGGCAGCAGCAGCAGCAGCAGGGCTGTTGGGTTGCTTCAGTGTTTCTCGTAGCCTTGGTGTAGATGTGCTGTAGCTCTCCTGGTAGGTTAATGGAAAAAAAAAGGACAAAGCTGCAGCTGTGATTGGATAGGCCGTGGGTGATAGATAGATGACCCGGTTTGATGGGTTAGGATTGACACCTGGTTAGTGGTGGTAGTCAGAACGATGGTTATGGTGTTGGGTTAATTGTTGTTAATTGACGCGGTTGTTCATTTCCCTCGTCTTCGACGAGTTGGAGCCGTGGAGAGGGGGGTGTGCCGGTGCCATTGGCCCTCCCTGAGCTGGTGACCCCGTTTGTCACCCAGACAGAAAGGGATAATTGATAATTGAGGCAGTGTCTCGTGGGGAGGCAGACTGGTGTGCAATTGGAAACTTCATAGATCTACACACACAAGCACGCACACACTCACGCACACACACACACACACACCACCAAAGGTATATGTGCGTTCACAATGTATGCGTCTTCACAACAGGCCCTCACAACATATACCTCTACAACTACACATATACCTGTACAATACCTATACAACTACACATATGGATACAACTACACGTATTCCTATACAACTACACATACCTATACAACTACACATATACCTATACAACTACACATATACCGATACAACTACACATATTCCGATACAACTACACATATACCGATACAACTACACATATACCGGTACAACTACACATATACAGTACCTATACAACTACACATATACCTATACAACTACACATATACCGATACAACTACACATATACCTATACAACTACACATATACCTATACAACTACACATATCCCGATACAACTACACATATACCTATACAACTACACATATACCTATACAACTACACATATGGATACAACTACACATATACCTATACAACTACACATATACCTATACAACTACACATATACCGATACAACTACACATATATCTATACAACTACACATATACTGATACAACTACACATATACCGATACAACTACACATATACCTATACAGCTACACATATACCAATACAACTACACATTTTCCGATACAACTACACATATACCAATACAACTACACATATACCGATACAATTATACATAAACACACAAGCGGCAACACAACGTCACACAGATGCTTCAGGCCAGGGCTTAGGGAGAACTGAGAGGGTAATAGCAATAGGGGAACAAGCACAGAGCTTTATCCACTGCATCCACCCTGGTTAACGTGGCTCAGCACTGAGGCCAAAGTCAAAGGAAACACACACTTTACTGCTTCAAAGCCCTCCGCCTCGCCGCTGAAGTATTACTTCGTAAAGCACGTTACCATGGATACTGCGTTCTTTCTCGCAGATTGCCTTCAATACCAGAGGAAAATAAACCATTCCATAACACAGCCGTGTCTCAACTGTCTGTCAACGTTATCTATTTGCCTTCCTGGACCGTAGCTTCCGTCACTCAAATAACAGATCTGTAGTTAATGTGCCTGGAATCCTGTAAATAAGAAACGTATTTAAGAAACAAACGGTGTAGAACGATGTTGTTTAGTCTATGTTCAGGGCAATGTTTATGACCAGTGTGGAAATGTCCCATTCTTTAAGGTTTTACTTTGGGTCAGAAGGGAAGTTAAATTTTTTTCTGAATGAAAGAATGTAGCTTTGAGTGTCCTTTTAATTATGTTAATTAGTTAGCTTGGCGCAAAATAGACACATGATTGTTTGAATTGCTTGTGACAGTAACGTCTTTGTGTCTGAAGTGAGGAACAACCACATTCCTTAACCTCATGGCCATTACACTACATAAAAGCACGCTAAAACCAAACATACACAGCGCTAATTGGCAAACACTTTTAATACAACAGACCTCTCTTTCCTTTTTAATTATTAACTGCTAATAATTCAACTCAAACCATGAAAAGATCCATGTATACTCAACTGTTTCGTCTCTTTCTGCGTGTCCTGATGTAAAGTAAAAACCCTTAACTTTGTGGCCTTTACACCGTTTGAGTACATGATCCTAGCCACCATCACCGCCAACTGTGTGGTGCTGGCACTGGAACAGCACCTCCCCGGAGAGGACAAGACGCCCATGGCCAAGAGACTGGTGAGGCCACATGTCTGCTCCGTCCGTCCGTCCGTCCGTCCCCCCCCCCCAACACCACCCTGACTTCAGTCCTCCTCAGTGGAGGACTGAAGCTTGTTTATTAACTCACTTGTGTTCATGTTTATCCTTCTCTGTTTGAGATAGATAAACGGACTGCGTTTATACAGCGCTTTTCTAACCAGCGGCCACTCTAAGCGCTTTACAATATTGCCCGACATTCACCCATTCATACACACATTCACACACCGACACACATTCACACACCGACGGCGGTGTCAGCCACGCAAGGCGACAGCCGGCTCGTCGGGAGCAGTCAGGGTGAGGTGTCTTGCTCAGGGGACGCCTCGACACTCAGCTAGGAGGAGCCGGGGATCGAACTAGGAACCTCCCGGTTACCAGCCAACCCGCTCTACCGCCTGAGCCGCATGCCGCCCCATGCCGCACAGACGGTGATTTATTGTCCTCGAAGAGGAAATTCATTTCCACAGACAACGGGTCACACATTTGAACACAGCACATGGACAAAGTACACGGTACTTAATAACACAAACCAACGCAGGACTCATGAAGACATACAGGCACTTTAAAAGAAAGTTCCGGGCTGTTGACCAGGGTGTGTAATAGAGTGCAATTAATGATGGTGATGATGATGATGTGGATGATGATAAGGATGAGCATTATGATCAGGATAATAATAACAACGTGGATGTAGTAGACAGTGTAGACGTCATAATAATAACAGCAGTGGTCGCGTTATCATCAACCACTGCGACGGGGGTGCGTTCCAATCCACAGGAGAAGACGGAGCCCTACTTCATTGGGATCTTCTGCTTCGAGGCGGGCATCAAGCTGCTGGCGCTGGGCTTTGTGTTCCACAAGGGCTCCTACCTGAGGAACGGCTGGAACGTCATGGACTTCATCGTGGTGCTCAGCGGGTAAGTCACCCCACGGGGTTCTGCTGCTGGCTGGGCAGAGACACTCGGCTTGACGAAGAAGTCGTCGAGCTGTGTGGCGGGGAGCGGCCTTTTGTCTGCCCTATCTGTCCCACTAAGAATCTGCTGCCGGCACTATGACTCTTCTGTTTAGTCACTCCTCTGGCACTTTCAGCACCAAGTAGCTCAGGGACTCTCTTTAGATACATTTACATTTAGGGGACTTAGCTGGCCGCTTTTATCCAATGCAACTCACAACCATTCATTCACACTTTCACACACCGACGGCGATGACAACCACGCAGGGCGACAAGCCAGCTCGCCAGGAGCGGTTAGGGTGAGGCGTCTCGCTCAGGGACACCTCGACACTAAACAAGGGGGAGCCGAGGATTGAGCTAGCAACCTTCCGGTTACCAGTCAACCCGCTCTACCTCCTGAGCTACTGTCTCCCCGATACAGAGTCCTTAGTGAGCGGGCATTCGGCTCAATGGGTTACATTTTACATTTAGGGCATTTAGCAGATGCTTTTATCCAAAGCAACCTAGAATAAGTACATTGGTCAGAAGAAAGAGAAACGACAATATACCTCTGTCGGTACAGTAAGGATGTTCATAGAACCAAGTGCCAAGCACGCTAGGGTAACCCATTCCCCGTATACAACAAAGATAGCTAGGATAAGATGCTACACAATGCTAAGAACTATTTTTAAGTGCAAGGACGTACAACACACAATAAGTGCGTACATTAAGTGCCAGGAAGTACAACACACAATAAGTGAGTACATTAAGTGCCAGGACGTACAACACACAATAAGTCTATAAGAGGGGTGTGTGTGGAGACTATGAAGAGAGTGAACAACAACAAGTCTTGAGTCTGATGCCTACAGGCTACATGCAGGGCATGTTGCTATCGGCTTAACCTTTTGGCTGTGCACCTGACTCAGCCTGAAGCTAACACTACTGTAGTCCATCATGAGGCCGACCCCCATCACTCCAAACTCTGATATAACGACCCTGCTAAAGGTCATGGAGTGGCCTCCTGGCTTGAATTTTGTTTTTCCGTCCAGTTTCTTTCTGCTGGCAAGGCAAGGCACATGCTGACGATGGAGAAGAAAACGTTCTGTGTTTACCAGAGCACACTGAGGTTATGTAGCCAGCAGATAGGTGGGTGGCGGAGTGAATTGGCTGTAATGTATAATACCCCGCTCTCCAGTTCGCATTCAGCACCTCTGTGTATTAAATTGTAAGCTACAAAACAAAGTGTATTAAATGCAAAAGAAGAGAGAGAGAGAGAGAGAGAGAGAGAGAGAGAGAGAGAGAGAGAGAGAATTTCCATCGCAAGACAGAGAAAAAAGGGAGAAGGACAAAGTTGCAAATCAGAGAGTTTTGCAAAAGAAGAAAGGAGGAGGTTGAACGGCGCAGAGAGGTGATGGTGCATGGAAGCAGTGGTGGCTCTGGAGCTGGCCACTGGGCGGGGCGAGGGATCAGATTCATGCTTGGAGCTCTGTCTGGGGGACGGGGGGGTGGGGGGGGGGGGGTATTGTTGAAGCCCCCGTCCAAGAGAGGGTTAAGCCTCTCTGACCCGTATAGTTTGTGTGTGGATGTGTGGAGCTCGGTCAGGGAAGCAGTGGAGTTTGATGTCCGCATCTGAGAGAGACGATGTCATCCTCAATGGCGGCACAAGCTTAAGAACGTATCTTAAAGTTGGTTGTGGGTCTTCAGCCTTTCTGCTACCAATCACAGGAGCAGCCTTGCATGTTGGGTTCGTCTTTGGCACTAGCATGTTTACGCACACGTCTGATTTTGATGTCAGGGTGATCCGGCCCAAGCTCTTTGACTTTGGTGACGTTTATTCACCACCGTCTGCCTTCCAAATGGATTCACTTTTGGAATTTGGGGACGGGTAAAATCCTGGGTCTTGAGTGCCAACGTTCCTCATTCTCGATATCTACATGTCAGGTGTCCCTACTCTCCCCGCTTCAGCTGATTGGCTAGACGGATGAGGCTATCTGCACATCCTGTGTCAGCGATTGGCTGTGCTGCTTCACCGCTTTGGCAATGTTTCTAACGCCAAAGAATTATGTAGTTAGCGGGGGTGTGCAGGATCACAAATTCGCCCTCCGAACATCATGATTTCTATTTTATATATTACCTGTTATTGTGCATTTTTAATGCAAAACCGAATTAAGATATGTAATTATCGAATTAAAAAAAGTCAACTTTCCTCCAGGCGGCAGACATCATTGGTGGATCACTGGTTGCTCCATGTATGTAGCGGCTAAACATATATGTTTACCCACATGCTGATTTATTCATTGTGCCGGGGCGAGAGCTATGACCATGAGAGGTTAGCCGTGTGCGGTTAAGTGTACACTATTCATGGAAGATTGCTGTTGGCGCTTTGACATCTGATTCCGACCCCACACCCACATCTCTATCTCTCTCCCTCTCCTTTTTATCCAATCTCTGTTTCCTCCTCTCCTTCTCCGTAACTTTCATCCGCTCTGACTAGATTCTCTTACATAAAAGCAGTAGCAGTAGGTCTGTCACGTTGAAAGACAATTTAGGTCTGGTTTGAATATATGCAGTGTGTTTTATGGTAGAACTCGCTGGCTCACAGTGTGCTGAGCTGCCTGACTGAGGAGGCATTAAGACTTTAACGACTGATAGATGGATCAATATTATTGTATTTTTCCAATCACCGCTGCTTTCCTTTACTTTAAACGGTCACAGTAGTGATGATTGATGAATCGACAGGGCACAGTGTACATTCAGTCAGCTGGTATCGTTTTTTCAATTAGTTCACATCAGTGTAGAGTAACGCATCGATTAAACCGATACCTCGTTCATGAATGGAAGAAGAGACGATATCGAGAATACAATTTAGGTTTAGCTGTCTATGTGTGTGTGCTTTTGTTTGCATGTGTGCGTGTGTCTCTGTGTGTGTGTGTGTGTGTGTGTGTGTGCGTGTCTGCGTGGGTGTCTGCATGCATGTGTGTGTGATACATGACATTGTAAGGTCAAGCACGCTTCACTACATTAGCGGGAATGGTTCTATACAGTATATTGCCGATGAGTAAAAAAAGAGGACTTTGTTTGTGTAACGTCCGTTTGTAGACACACGACTCAAAGGGCCTTATACAAACAGGGCTGTGATCTGAGACCCGTCTCCTCACCGTCATCTGTCCGCCACGGAGCGAACACACGCGGCCCGGGACAGCTGCTGACGGACGCCCTGGTTTTCGTCCGCCCTTTCACGTGACACACTTTTCCGTCCGTCTTTTTTTTTTTGCCATCCATCTGAATCTCAGCCCACCATTCTGGGGGCCCGCTGGAAGGAAGTAAGGCAGACTTAAAAGAGAAAGCACACATGTGTCGCGCTGGGGCCCCCGGGGGCCCAGAAGCAGGCCAGTGGGCCAACGCTGGCGGCCAGTCATTCCATTTGGTATTAATGAATCGCTCTCCGGGGGTCCGCCGGGACCAGCCGCTCAATTAAAATCCTCTAATCTGACTGAAGAGTGTGTCGCAAAAGATGAAGAACCCAGGGCCCGAGTCTGCTAACGTAGCTAGAGTGTGTTGGTCGGGACGGCTAAGATGGTCAGTTACAGCTCTGGGAGAATTTAGATTTCACGCGTTGGTTTGGGTGTTGCCTGATTGACAGCGGGGGGGTGGTTTTCCGGGGGGCGGGCTGTCAGTTCTGCGGTTGTGATGCCGTTTCATAAATAGGGTTGTAGCAGCTGTCCACAACCTTGGACTTAAATTGTTGCTGAATCCTGTGTGTGTGTGTGTGTGTGTGTGTGTGTGTGTGTGTGTGTGTGTGTATGTGAGTTTACACAATATGTGCGTGTTTGTGGTGAATGCATTTGTCTGCGTGTGTGTGTGTGTGTGTGTGTGTTCATGTGAGTGTGTGAGTGAGTGAGTGTGTGTGTGTGTGATTGCACAGTGGTTGTGCACACCTCTGCATTCCTGCGTGGCGGCGTGCGGTTTCTCGTATTGGTGGTCGTCTGCCGTCTCTCTTGCAGTGTGCCGCACTTCACTAAAAACGCTGCTCTTTAGATGGGATGAATAATCACAATTGGGTGGGTGTGCTGAATGATTCATTAGCCATCTGGCAAAAAGACCCAAGAGTGAGCCCCTTCAAAGGCTCTTTTCCTGTGTACACACACACACACACACACACACACACACACACACACACACACACACACACACACACATGTATGTGTATGTGTGTGTGTGTGTGTGTGTGTGTGTTTATGTGCACGCTGGCGTGTGTCTCAATTAGTTTGTTCGAATTGCAAAGTCCTACCTTAACGCAAAGTGCAACACTTGAGAACTCAAACCGCACTAATAACTGTAATAAGAAAGTATACAGACTTCTTTCTATTGTGCGTTCCCCCCTCCCCCCCCCCCCCCCCCCCCCCCCACCCCCCCCCCACTTGACCGGGGACGCACACACACACAACACACACACACACACACACACTACTGGTTCAACCTCCCTACAACAGGTCTCTCGTCTCGTGGCTGTGGTGTCCTTTCCAACCAGTGCTCTCCCAGTTTGAGCTCCAGACAGTGGTTGATGGTCTGGGTGTGCTGGGCCACTGCTGCGCAGAGAGCGCCCCGGCCGCTCTGTGGACTCCTAATGAACACATGTCTTCTTTATGACATGAAGTCCCAACAGGACGACGGCCAAATGTCCTTTTTTTGCCATTAGAAGCTTTCTTCTCTGCTCGCCTCGTCGAAGCCCACCCATTAATGCGTCACGGAATACACTGATATGCTCGGAACTGGTCATTAAAACACACAGCGCTTTGTCCTGATGGTTAGCAACGTGCTAGTTACCGTTAGACGTGACGTGTGTGTGTCTGTGTGTGTGCATGTGTGTGTGTGTGTGTGTGTGTGTGTGTGTGTGTGTGTGTGTGCATCTGTGTGCATGTGTGCATGCGCCCATGTGTGTGTGTTTTGTGTGTGGCGTGTGTGTGTGTGTGTGTGTGTGTGTGCATGTGCGTGCCTGTGTGCATGCGCGCGTGCGCGTGAGTGGGTGTGTCCGTGAGTGTGTTTCCGTAGTGCTCTGGGTGTAGGTTGAGGTGTGTGGGTGAGGCTGCATTCTGTGCATGTAATGAATTCGTCCTCTTCAAAGCCAGTTCCCTACCAGCACAGCCGAGCGTGAAAAGATTAGTCTCTCGACGTGAACATAAGCGCGGATCTGCATGCGCGCACGCTCGCGCACACGGCTGAATATTGATTTCACCGAGTGGCTCTGCTGCTTTACCCGCCGTGGGTTTCTATTCCGTACTGCCCCTGTTGTTTCTCGTTTGCGCTAGCGCTGCTGTTTAGTCCGACTGGATGCATGTATGGTAATTCAACTCATTTGTCACTGGAACAGAACCCAAATGTAGGTCTCTGGTTCTGAGAGGAGGAAGCGATTACCGGAATGCCACAAGCAGCGGCTTTGTGTTTTGTTTGTGTTGTGTTTAGTGAGTAGCCGCCAACAGAGCCACTGCCTTGTGTGTCTTTGTACTGGTGGTTTGAAGGCTGTGTGGATGGACTCCCCACACCTCTCTCTCTCTCTCTCTCTCTCTCTCCCTATCTCTCTCTCTCTCTCTCTCTCTCTCTGTCTCTCTCTCACTTCCTCCCCATTCCCTCTTTTCTCATCCGTCTTTCTCCTTATTTAGTACCCTCTCCCTCCTTCACTCTCTCTCTGCCTCCTTCACAGATCTGTGGCCTGTCTTTCAGGCATAAATATATTCATACACACACACACAAAACAAACACACACGCACACGCACATACACACATATAAACAAACACAGTTACTGCATACCGCTCACTCACTCTTAGTGCCCTCTCACTTAGGCCCTCCCCCTCTCTCTCTCTCGTCTCTCACTCTTTTACCTCACTCTCATCTATCTCTCTTGCAGTCTCTCTCTCTCTCTCTCTCTCTCTCTCTCTGTGCTCTCTCTCGTTATCTCTCTCTCGTTATCTCCCTCTCTTTCTATCTCTACTCACTATCTTTATTCTTCATCTACATCTCTCTCAGTCTCTTTACCTCTCTCTCTCTCTCGTTATCTCTCTCTCTCTCTCTCTCTCTCTCTCTCTCTATTTCTCACTGCTTTCAGTGGAGCTTTTGCGTAGGCCCACACTTGAGTTCTTGCATGTGCTTTCTGCCCCCCCTGTTCACAACACACACACACACACACACACACACAACACACACACACACACACACTCATACACCCTCCCCCACACTTTACAGTACTATCCAATATGACACGCGAGCGTGCGCGGTGTATGCGTGAGTGTATTTCAGAGAGTGAGGGAGCGATTGGACAGAAAGAGATAAAGTGATGGTTATGTTCATGAATATCTTTGCTGAACTATAACAAACATGGCCAGAACTGTTGGCATATAGCGCTTAGCGTGGCCGCGACATTTTGCTTAACGATAATGCAGGAATACGCCCATTGGTAGCATGTTGTACGTCTTGTA
This sequence comes from Micromesistius poutassou, assembly GCF_964030765.1. Classification (NCBI taxonomy): domain Eukaryota; kingdom Metazoa; phylum Chordata; class Actinopteri; order Gadiformes; family Gadidae; genus Micromesistius; species Micromesistius poutassou. The sequence continues at coordinate 13,191,337 of NC_140286.1, forward strand.
TTTGGTTGTGTCTTATATTTGATCAAATATAGTATAAGTGATTATTACATGTGTCCTTGGGTTGTAGCTGAGCTGTCTGGTTAACACGAACCACCCCTCCATCCTTTGTGTCAATGTTAGTTTGTGTGTGTTTGTGTGTGTGTGTGTGTAGTGTGTGTGTGTGGGAGGGTGGTTGGATCAATGTGTGTGTGGGGTAGGTAGGAGCATGCCTGTAAGGTATATGTGGCTCTGTGTGTAGAGATAAATATTGTTTATCTTAATCAAAGCCCTCTACAGAATTTCCAAAATTGCTTATTATACTCACTCGCGTGCTTGCTTGCTCACACATAAAGTCAAAATATAATCATTCATCAACCTGTTTGATTGCTGTATTATTTATCTGTATTTGTTGAAATGGTTTTCCTGGTAATTGGCATGGTGAAAATGCCAATTGACATTGCATGTCTATATAAACTGTGTGTGTTTATATGCGTGTGTGAGTGTGTGTGTGTGTGTGTGTGTGTGTATCTTTTTGCGTGTGTGTGTGTTTATAAGTTTGTTCATATGCATGTTTGAGTGTTGTGTGTGTGTGTGTGTGTGTGTGTGTGTGTGCGGGGGCGGCGTGTGTGTGTTTGTGTCTATTTTATATGAGTGTGTTTGTGTGTGTGTGTGTGCGCGCGCGTGTGTGTGTGTGTGTGTGTGTGTGTGTGTGTCTGTTTATATGTGTGTGTTTGAGTGTGTGTGCCTGTGTGTGTGTGTGTCTGTTTATATGCGTGTGTGTGTGTGTGTGTGTGTGCGTGTGTGTGTGTATGTGTGTGTGTGTGTGTGTGTGTGTGTGTGTGCGTGTGTGCGCGCGTGCATATGTGTGTGTGTGTGTGTGTGTCTGTTTATATACGTGTGTGTGTGTGTGTGTTTATACCTGTGTATATATACCTATGTTTATATACGTGTGTGTGTGTCTTCAGGATCATGGCGACTGCGGGGGCCCACATGAACATCCCGGTGGACCTGCGGACCCTGAGGGCCGTGCGGGTCCTGAGACCCCTCAAGCTGGTCTCTGGAATCCCAAGTACGTCTGTTCATAAACACACACACAGCAGCACCCTAACAGAGCAGGACGGCTGTAAACAAAACTGTTGAAATTATAATATTATATTCGGCACGCCGCCTGAACCCCATCACTCAGGACCCAACCTTTAAAACAAAGACCGTAATCGTATAAAGAATGAATTATACAACCCCCCACTCTGCGTTCCTTCTCTAGATCTCTTCCTTGCTAATGAAGGGAGTCTTTTCTTGCTCTCTGGGGGGGCTATGTCATACAATATAGGGCCTGTTTTAAGCCCTTTGAGACTTTACCTGTGATTAAGGGCTATACAAATAAAATGGAATTGAATTGGATTGAATCTAAAGGATTAATCTCACGGGGACAGTTTCTAGATAGCCACAAGCTAGTTAGCATATGTTGCCTCTGGCCTGGAGATGTAAACAACCTCGCCAACTCATCGGAAGTTGAGGCTTAGCTTCTTCCTCCAGGCTGTCAGGAGCATTGATGCCGACCCCCCCCTGGTCCCTTCAAGTCCCTAACACACTTACAGTCTCAAATACCACTAGCGCTACCTGGCATTTGGCAGCCTCATAAGTCACCTCTTCTTTCAAACACTGTACTACATTTACATTTAGGGAATTTAACTTTTATTCAAAGCGACTTACAATAAGTACATTTGTCAGAAGAAGAGAAACAACAATATATCGCTGTCGGTACAGTAAGGATGTTCATAGAACCAAGTGCCAAGCACTAACAATCACTAGGTTAACCCATTCCCCGTCTACAACAAAGACAGCTAGGATAAGATGCTACACAATGCTAAGTACTACCTTAAAGTACCAGGACGTACACCTGACCACATGCTCCTCTGTGTTTCTCCCACCCCCCCTCTAGGGATGGGTCAGAATATTCGATCATTCGATTATTCGTTCCCGAGGGTCAAAGCCGATTTTTAACATTTGGACCCAACTTTTTTTCCCATTCAAATAAACAAGAATTAACGGATGGCACTAATGTTGGTTCTGTAGCACTAATAGTTATTTTTTATTATTATTAATAATGTACAGAAAAACAATATACACAATACACAAGCATAAATATTAATATATATGCATACAACACAAACACCGATCACTGTTAAAGTTTGTTTTTTTGCGTTTATATTAAGTGATTTCTTGCCGATGATCCATGGCTGCCTTTGTGAATGTCGGCACACACCGAATAATCGATTATTCGTTCATACCACCCACTGATTATTCAACCATGAAAAATTTGAGTTATTCACATCCCCCCCCCCCCCCCTCCCAGGCCTGCAGATCGTGCTCAAGTCCATCATGAAGGCCATGATCCCGCTGCTCCAGATCGGCCTGCTCCTGTTCTTCGCCATCCTCATGTTCGCCATCATCGGCCTGGAGTTCTACAGCGGGAAGCTCCACCACACCTGCCAGCCCTCCATGGACATCCTGGGTGAGGGCCCAGCTCACTGTCACAATGGGAATCAGAATCACAATGACTTCAGAGTTAGAGATGTACTAAAGAGTACAATTCTTAGTCTTGGTTCCTCAACAACCACATGCCCCAACATAGCAGCAACAATACAGGATACAAGTAAATAAGATAGTAAAAATACCAATATGTAAAAATAAGTAAAAAATAAGTAGCAGAAGTGGTAGTGGTTCCAGCCACGGTTGATTGCAGTGCAAATTACAGAATTATGTCTTTAAATAATCAGTTTTTCTTGTGTGCGTGAGGGTGGTTTGGAAGTAGTGGGTTCAGTTTCGATTCAGTTCCTAACGGCCTGAAGGTGTCCCGGTCCATGGCTAGGTTTTGCCGTATGCTGATTCCAGATCCAGAATTCCAGAATATTCCAGAATAAGCTCTACAGTGTTTGCCGTCTGCACAGTGTTGGTCTGAAACCCTTACACACACTTTTTTAGTGCTGCCGAGTTTATGTTTGCTGTGAATAACCAATCACGCCAATACTTCACCGCCCCCTACGACGTCATTGGTCAAACGGAATCGCCTCGTTCACCCTAGATTCGACCCTAGATAGACTTGTTTGTTTACGCAAACAAGATTTGAACTTGTTTGTTTACGCAAACGAGATTTGAACTTGCTTGTTTAAACCTCAAACCTGGCCATAAAGCTGATTCTGATTCTGATTCTGATTTGACCGGCTGTTTTGGATCATACACCTGAACCGTGATACCCTTATCACGTCGGTGTTCCACGTTCAATTTTGCACCGTGAAAAAACAAGCTAGACCCATCGTATGAATCAGTCAGTTCAGTGATGAACGCCTGCAAACGCTAACAGGAACAAGTCCCTCCACCGACTGGTGTGACTGTTATTCCTTCCCTTCAAGGAGAAGGGCGTCTTTGTTTCACTAACTGCAGGTTTGGGAGATCACGGCAGGAGCGGTCCCAGGGGTATCATTAGAGACGTGGGATGCTGCTGGTTCATTTATCCATATTTTAATTAGCTAACAAATACTCTGTAATCACAGCCGCCACAACACACAACTCAGGATGGCAGGCTGCTCTCTACGATCAGACCGACTATTGATCAGCAATGTTTGGGTTACACCTTCCAGATGCCTTATTTATATAGACGGAGGAGGAACACGCCACAGTGGAGAAGTGTCTGTTTTGAACTGGCTAGCTTAAGCAGCCTGTTCCACATTCTTTACACTCAGTTTTTTTTGCTGACTCTTTTATCCAATGCGACTTACAACCATTCATGCACACATTCACACACCGATGGCGGAGTCGACCACGCAGGGCGACAGCCGGCTCGTCGGGAGCAGTCAGGGTGAGGCGCCTCGCTCAGGGACACCTCCACACTCTAGGACACAGCTAGGAGGAGCCGGGGATTGAACTAGCAACCTTTCGGTTCCAAGTCGTCCCCCTCTACCTCCTGAGCTAAGGCGACCCCCAATGTTCTTCAAATAAGCTCTGAGATCTATGCGCTAAGAAACAGAACAAGCATGCATAAACAACCCAAGGCTGCTGTTTAACAAATATATCACAAATTCACTGGGAAACGTGTCTGTATCGCTAGCTAATACCTCTGAGGGCCCTTACCATCGGCTCCCAGAAGGTTTTCTGAGTTATCTGGGAGCTGGAGCAGATTATTGATCAACGGAGCTCATTCAGAATTACACGTGGACTACTTAACTTAACTTAACGAACAGTCTGCTGCTGGCAGACAGAAAATATCTGCAGACAGTCACAAGATCACATGGCCAAGGACCGCTAGCAAACACGTGCTAGTGAGTGTTTAGTGAGTGAGTTAGTGAGTGAGTGTGTGTGTGTGTGTGTATGTAATCACAATGACAGATGTTTCGTGATTGTTTTTAAAGTCACAATACTTTTAAAAGATCAAGCGTTTATTAATCACAATGTCGGATCCAACACGTCGGTCGATGCGAATCGGTTCCGCTGTCCACTCCGGCAGAGAACGAGACGGTGGACTCGACGGAGGTGGCGTTTGCGTGCGGCATGCGGAAGTGTCCCGAGCGCTACGACTGCAACGACAGCTGGATCGGCCCCAACGACGGCATCACGCAGTTCGACAACATCCTGTTCGCCGTGCTCACCGTGTTCCAGTGCATCACCATGGAGGGCTGGACCGCCGTTCTCTACAACGTAAGACCGCCCCCTGCCTCAGTACAGACCCCCCCCCCCCCCCAGTAACGTAGGTTTAGCGTCGTTCAGGGGTCAACACCTGGGGGGAGTCAGGCAGTGCGCTGCATGCTGGGTTGGCTACTTTGAACATCAAATGATTGGATAGTGCCACTGGCGTAAGACACAGGGCTGATCAGACAAAGGACGAGCAGAACGTGACACAGAAAACCGCACACTGCCCACAAACACAAAGTATTGTACAACTTCTAGGCTTTTCCTTGTAGAAGCCAGGGAACACACGCACAATCTGCACACGCACAATCTACACACAAAAGACCACGTCAACCAAACGTCTTTCTATTGAAGATTCCAAACGTCTGAGATTCAAGGTCACCTCTTGCGTGTATACATATATATACACACACACACACAAAGTACTAACTTATGTGTAATTATTGATGTTTAGACGAACGACGCCCTGGGATTCACCTGGAACTGGATCTACTTCATTCCTCTCATCATCATCGGCTCCTTCTTCGTCCTCAACCTGGTGTTGGGTGTCCTCTCTGGGTGAGTGTGTGTGCGTGTGTGGATGGATGCTTATGTTTGTTTCTGTTTGTATGCATGTGTATGTGTGAATGTATGTGTGTGCGTGTTCGTGTCCGTGTCCGTGTCTGTGTGCATGTCTGTGTGCGTGTCTGTGTGCGTGTCTGTGTGTGTGTCTGTGTGCATGTATGTGTGCGTGTACGTGCCTTTCAAAGGATTGTCGTTTCTGACGGCCGCGTCTGGACAGTGGATCAATTCCTGCGTCGTTGCCTCACCCCCTATGCCTCCCTCTCCTCTTCCTTCCCTCACCCTTTCCTTCCCTCACCCTTTCCTTCCCTCTCCCCTTCCTCCCCCCTGTGCTCTCCCCCCCCCCCCCCCTCAGGGAGTTCGCCAAGGAGAGGGAGCGGGTGGAGAACCGCCGGGCCTTCATGAAGCTGCGGCGGCAGCAGCAGGTGGAGCGCGAGCTCAACGGCTACCGGGCCTGGATAGACCGGGCAGGTACTGCCGACACGAGCCCCCTGCTGGGCCCGGGGGGGCACTGAGGGGCAGGGGGGGGCTCTAGAGGGGGGGAGGGGAGGTTCAGCTCTGGAGGCAGAGCGGGTTGACTTGTAACCGGAAGGTTGCTAGTTCGATCCCCGGCTCCTCCTAGCTGAGTGTCGAGGTGTCCCCTGAGCGAGACGCCTCACCCTGACTGCTCCCGACGAGCCGGCTGTCGCCCTGTCGTGTGTGGAGTGTGGATGTGTGCGTGCACCGTTAGTAAGCCGCTTTGGATAAAAGCGTCTGCTAAATGCCCTAAATTGTAAATTGCAAATTGTGGCTTTGGTTGTGAGATCAAGGACCCAAGACACCGTTAAACGCTGGGTCATTTGTTTTCTCTGCTTGTGGCCTCCCCCGGGTCTCCCTCCACACACCTGGGGCCTCATTTATAAAAGTCTATACAAAACTGTGCGGCGCACACCTCTACACACTCTTCTCGTTATTAATACCGACGTGTGTTGAAGTTTGTGCTCGTGCACGAGCGTGCACAAGCGCCATGCTCCTCCCAAGATCGTCCCATAATAGTCCTTAAAAGGTCAATGCTAATTAATCAATGAATATTCCTAGTATATAAGGAGCCTTTGCTGACCTATCATTACACGGGAACACAGGCGTGCATTACACGTGCTCGCGTCTCATACCCCTCGCTAAATTCTCGAGCAATTCCAAAGCTGCCATATTTTAGCCCGTTAGAATACAGAGGCCAACAGGAGCATTATTTATTGGCCTTGTGCCAACAGGATAATTAATTACTATGTCCTATAGGCTAATTTAATGTAGGTCTACATATATATCAGGAAAATTAATAAAACTTAAGTGATACAGTTGGTCTGGCCGAGGATTGTGATTTGAATGGGTTGTAGTGTGTTGAACATAATATTGCCTTAATTCAAGGAAAATTAATAAAACTTAAGTGATACAGTTGGTCTGGCCGAGGATTGTGATTTGAATGGGTTGTAGTGTGTTGAACATAATATTGCCTTAATTCATATTTCATAATGGGTATTTTTTATATAATTAATAAATAAATCTGAAGTCATAGTATGTGGTGCGCAATGTGCGTTGGGTATCGGGAGGTAGCGTGTTCTTCTTCTTTTGGCGTTATTGGCGGTTTGCAAACCGATGTGGTGCATTCCCGCCACCAACTTCCTGTTAGGGTTAGGGTCGTCTCCGGAGATCACAGTTTGAAACACTTTGCGGGACCTTTACTCCAGGGTGAAAGGATGCGTAGAACTGCGCACTCTTTTCCGCAAGGAATTTTTCTATAAATCACCATCTGTTGGGTTGTTAGGACTATTAGGTTGTTTGCGTCTTTGATATTTCAGTCCTCTGCTCCTCTTGTTTAGGTATTGCTTTGGTGCAAAGCAGACAGCCATAAAGTTAAAGTTCTGCAGTGATGCGTTGCACACACACAGCGTTGCAATGGCAATCTGGTGCTGTTAGTCTCCCACACAGGGAGAGGGTGAGGAAAGGGTGACATTGACTCACTGACTGAAATGTGTGTGTGTGTTTGTGTCTGACAGTGTGTTTCAGTGGGTGTTTCTGTGTGTGTGTGTGTGTGTGTGTGTGTGTGTGTGTGTGTGTGTTGGTGTGTGTGTCTGTGAGATAAATACACAGAATCCGCTGAATGCACACCTCGTTGTGTGTGTGTGTTTGTGTTTGTGTGTGTGTATTTGCTTGTGTCCGTCAGTGTGTGTGTTTGTGTGTTGGCGTGTGTCTGTGAGATAAATACACACAATCTATTGAATGCACACCCTCGTGTGCGCGTGCCTGTGTTTCTGCGTTTGTGAGTACGTTCGTGTGTGTGTGTGTGTGTGTGTGTGTGCGTTCACGAGTGCGTGTCTGCGTGTGTACCTGTGGGTGCGTGCGTGTGCACACACACAGTGCACGCCTATACGTTGGATCATGTCGTGTCCATGTATGATAATAGGTGGGTGTGTGGGAGGAGGGGGGGGGGGGGGGGGTCAAGGAGAAGAACAAAGCAGAGAAGAGCGGAGGAGAGGTGGAGGAGAGGAGTTATTGAATGTATGCTATTATTCTTATTAGTCACACTGACGCTCTATGAGAGATCCGTCTTCCAACCAAGGTCATGCCCACCTTCGGTGAGAAGACTTCGCCGTGGGCGCTCAATGAGCTCCTCCGGTTTGGCGTCACAGCCCACTACAAACATGGTGCGCGCTTGTTCTCCACGCTCTTGTGCACACTGGCTCGTAGGAGATTTGTGAATAAAGGGCTGTTTTCTTTTCTTGTCTTATTTCTGTGACGTTACAGAGGAGGTGATGCTCGCCGAGGAGAATAAGAATTCGGGAAGATCAGCTTTGGATGGTAAGGGGGTTGGCGTACGCGGGGGTGAATCTTTTGGAGAATCTCCAGCGTGATCCAGCGGTGTTGCTTCACAATGTACATGCAGCGTTTCACATTTTGAGGAGTAAAGGTGATTTAAAAACACGTCAAAGACATCCCGCATTATTTCGCGTCCTGTTTTGGAACGGACTGATGTACGAAACGTAAATACGACGTGTTTCTGCTGAGTCTTCTCAGGGAACACAGTTGTTGTTTTAATTCTTAAATTGTAGCAGCGAGGAAATACAGACAAGAACTAAACACTGTCTAATTATCCTGATACATATCGGCTCGTTTATAACCGACAAATGTGTTGTCTTGGTAACAAGAGGAGTTGAATGACTTGGCAGTAACTCCCCGCTGGCATACGGTCCCCTGGCTCCAGATTCAGAACATCGTCTCACTACTAAACTGGACTTGTCATCGTCTTTCTCCCCCTCCGGTGAATGTTAACAGTGTAAAGCGTGAGCACATGTTTCTACTGTCTCCAGTGCTGAAGCGAGCCACCAGTAAGAAGACAGGTGCCCGGCGCGGGCCCCCGGGAGAGGGGGGCGAGAAATTCGCAGACACGTCGACGGCGAGTAAGTGAACACGAACGTAGCGCAGAGCAGAGGAAGTCTCCCTGTTTAAGGCTGACGAGTCGGCCCGTTCTCTAGACTGGAGAGGAGAGGCTGACTTGTCGGCCCAACAGGGAGACCTACTCTCGTTCCACAAAGGCAGATTCATCCGTCCACTCTGGAACGCACGATAATCCTCATCTCCTTTTCTTTTCGGTCTTTTTCCGTCTCAAGCGTTCAAAGCAGATTTTGTTTCCTTTTTATTTCTTGACCTCACAACGACCCGCGTCGCTCCGCTTTATCCAATGAAATTAGATTTTTGGTGTCGGCAGATTAAAATCAATCAGAATATTTTATGTTGGGAATTTTATTTTGATAATTAATTTAATTTAATTCATTTAACTAATTTAATTTCTGTTATAACATTACTTTAAAATGACCCAGTATTATAATTTATTACTGGTTAATTATCGTGTTAAAAATGTAAAGGGGGCTGCAGAGTCGCTCACCGGCTTCCGCAAGAGACTCGAGGCTCACTCATAGCCTCCCCCCTCACCCCCCTCACCCCCCTCACCCCCCTCTGCCCCTTCTCCTCCCTAACAACACCCCGCTCACGCACCTCTTACCGCTGTACGTCCTGGCACTTAGTGTACAGACTTGTTGTGTGTTGCACTGAAACATAGTACACTCAGTACTAACTATAATCAGAGGAGCCACTATGTGCACCAGTCCTATCATTTTTCTCGATAACAGTTCATACAGTTCGGAGAGAGAGAGAGAGAGAGACAGACAGACAGACAGACAGACAGAGAGACAGACAGACAGACAGACAGACAGACAGAGCGAGAGAGAGGCTGGTAGCGATACTGGAGGGCCCAACAGGAACCTTTTAAACGGGGTGCGTTTTGAACAGACGCCGCAGTGTTTTTTTCGAGATGTACCAATCCAACGTCGTCCTCCTCCCCCCCCCCTCAGGCATGTCCCGCTCCAGGGTGAACTACCGCAGCGGGCGGCGCGGCCCGGCCGCCTACCTGCGGCGGCAGGAGCGCATGTTCCGCATCTCCATCCGCCGCATGGTGAAGACGGACTCCTTCTACTGGACGGTGCTCAGCCTGGTGGCCCTCAACACCTTCTGCGTGGCCATCGTCCACCACAACCAGCCCGACTGGCTCTCCATCTTCCTCTGTGGGTCTCCCCTCCCTCCTCCTCCTCCTCCTCCACGTCCTCCTCCTCCTCATCCACGTCCTCCTCCTCCTCCTCCTCCTCCTCCTCCCCATACGACCCATGTTTAGCAGAGCAATCCACATCCTTACATCGTCATGGCGACGTTACCATGGTCGCCAGCGCGTCTCTTTAACAGTGGAGCTGGAGGTGACTGCATTGCTCTCTCCTCCGCAGACTATGCAGAGTTTGTGTTCCTGGGGCTGTTCCTGGCCGAGATGTTCCTGAAGATGTACGGCCTGGGATTCCGGCTCTACTTCCACTCCTCCTTCAACCGCTTCGACTGTGGGGTGAGCGCCCGCAGGACTCGGCCCTGTGAACTCTCCTGAGGCCCCCGGGGGCCCACTCCTCACGCTCTGTACATTCAAACCTAGAGCCTAGCTCATGTGGCGAGGCGTCAGTTCATAGCAGACCCCTTTGTTTAGTTTGTTAAAAAAGCTAGAATAATTCATTATGTCAATATGTTTATTTTCAGCACTTTCAAGGTACACAAAGACACTTACAACATACATTTGAAGACAAATACATATTGAATAGAGGTAGGATGTACTGTATCTATACCAGTGGCGATTTCTCTAAGACTGCAAGGGAAGCTCAGCTTCCCCTAAAATCTCAAAAATGAAATGGTAAAATATATACTGTTGCGTTAACATTTCATTGACTAAAAATGCGTTAGAACACGTCCATCTCGAAGACGAGTTTGTTCAGAATCAGCTGCTTATCGCAGGTCGACTGCGTGGTTAAAGTGGCTCAAGTCCTACACCAGTAACACAATGGACCAAGGACGTTTAAGCAGCCTAGCTCTGCTGGCCATTGAGAGGACACTGGTCAAGTCACTTGAAAAGACAGCTAGTTGGTATGACAGAGCATTTCCTTAAAAAGGAACAGAGAGGATCATTTACATATACATAAATTTACAATTTATCTGATGTAGTCCGAAAATGAGCTTCCCCTCTTTGAAAGACCAGCAGCCGCCACTGATCTATACAGACACACGCACCTGTGTATACGTACATATACGTACACATACAACCAATTCTGCCAGTGCTGAGTGAATGCAGGTGATTCATTTTAAACAGAGGTGGGATACATACAGACACACACACATACGTACCCGTGTATACGTACATATAACGCACATAAACGTACGTACACGTCCACATTCATAAGCTGCTGGCCGCGCTGTGTGTGCAGGTGATTGTGGGCAGTATCTTCGAGGTGGTGTGGGGATTCTTCCGGCCCGGGATGTCGTTCGGGATCAGCGTGCTGAGGGCCCTCCGTCTGCTACGGATCTTCAAGATCACCAAGTACGTAGAGGAGCGGCCCGCGTGGCGTCGGCCTGTTCACACCGGCCCCATTGGACCTGGGCGCCACCGCCACGGTGTTAACATGACCATGATCTGGAGCAGGGCGGTCTGTGTGAGGGTCAGGTCTCCCCTCTCACCCCTCACCCCTCCTACCTGCGCGTCCCGTACGCGGATCTCCTGAAGAATGATTCACTGTTCACGGCGATTGTCGTTGTTTTGTGAATTGGGATATATATATATATATATATATATATATATATATTCACAGTTGCTATTTAGTATGCTGTAGGATGAAGTATTGAAACACTAATTTCACGATTTCAGTGACCTTATGTTAGCTAGATATTGGGTTTCCCTCAGTAAGAATGATGTAACATTAACTAATAGATAAAATATGATTTTGATGTTGTCCATATAAGGATTTTTACAACTAATGAAGTCGTTTTTTTATATATATATATATAATATAAAAAAAATAAAAATGGTCATATATACGTCAATTAAATATATATACGTCAATTTGTTATATAGGTCAATTTGAAGAAAACAACTTAATATACTATACTCAAATATCGTCCTTCAATCATCACTGTAGTACCTAGCGCTCCTGGCCATCCTACGTTTATAAAAAAACAAATCGATAAAGTTTTTGGGGGATTTTTCTCTCCGCCAGATACTGGGCGTCTCTCCGGAACCTGGTGGTGTCCCTGATGAGCTCCATGAAGTCCATCATCAGCCTGCTGTTCCTGCTCTTCCTCTTCGTGGTGGTGTTCGCCCTCCTGGGCATGCAGCTGTTCGGGGGCAGGTAGGTGGTGGTGGTGGTGGTGGTGGTAGAGGTGGTGGTGGCGGTGGTGGTGGTGGCGGTGGCGGTGGCGGCGGCGGCGGCGGCGGTGGCGGTGGTGGGCCGCGGCCTTGCCGCGGCGTCGCGCTCCGCCGCGCCACCGAGACGACCGCGGAAGGTTTTGCGTAATCATAAGAATAAACCCCCGATAAGTCTTCTGTTGTGTCCCCCCCCCCCCCCAGCGGCGGCGATTAGCGATGAGCTGATTGCCTCTCGGCGTATTTTTAAGCCGCGTATCTGAACACAAGTCATGGTTGATTTATTTTTTTAAAGCGGTTGCGGAACAATGGTTCCTCCTGAAGCGTCTGTCTTTGATGAAGGGGGTGGAGAAGTGACACGTCTGGGTATAAATAGCTCTGCGTACTGCTCTTCCTCCCTGTTCCTCTCACGTTTCCGTTGGTCTGCTCTCTCTCTCCCTCTCCCCCTCTCTCTCGCTCGCTCGCTCTCTCTCTCTCTCTCTCTCTCTCTCTCTCTCCCTCTCTTTCTCTCTCTCATCATTTTCTCTCTCTCATTATCTCTCTCTCCCTCCCCCGTCTCTCTCCCTTCCCCGTCTCTCTCTCTCTCTCTCTCTCTCTCTCTCTCTCTCTCTCTCTCTCTCTCTCTCTCTCTCTCTCCCCTCCAGGTTCATCTTTGAGGATTACACTCCCACCAACTTTGACACGTTTCCAGCTTCCATCATGACAGTGTTTCAGGTTTGGCTCCCACACGGACCCCCCCCCCACCCCTTCCTCTTCCTCTTCCTCCTCCTTCTCGTCCATGACACATTGTACCCTGGGAGATTCTCATTTTTTCTACACTCTGGGCATAGATTAAACAACACTCACTTGCACGCCAGTTCTCTCCCACCGCCCCCCCCCCCCTCCGTCCCCCCCCCCCCCCCCGTCCCCATCCCCTCCCTCTCTCCTCTTCTCCATCCTCCCACACATCCTCACACACACACAGATGTGTGTGCCGATCAGAAACAGGCGTGACATGAATCAATCCAGGGCCCTTGAGATCGACCAGAATAAACATCCTATCAGGGCAAGAGAGAGTATAAGAGTCAGCTGCAGGGCATAAGAGAGAGTATGATTAGAATGGAGGATATCTGAGTGCTTCACTCTGCATGCCGCTTTACTTTCTATTTTCGGTTCGGAAAAGTGGATGTCAATGGTTAATGGTTGCTGCGTTTGAATTTCCTCGCTTTGTTTGTTTTTGCTTGTTCGCCCAGTAGGTTTTCATAAAAACAAGTTTGAATGTGGAGAAAGTGTTTGGGGGTATTTGTCTATTGTGTTATTACTTCCCATCAGGGCTGACCTCGACTATGACTTTGCATCGCCGAATCCGATTCAGACGAATAGTTGACTGATCGTCTAATCATACGTGACATCTTCAGGGTTTCCCTCAGCTGAGAAACAGAGAGCTCCTCTCTGTCTGCGTACGCACGCTATTTACATCCGATCAGGACAAAACATGGCCCGTAATCGCCAGCCCATTTCGCAGATGCCTGTCAGTCTGGAACATCTGTTATTGACGGGCGTCGAACAAAATGTCTCTGGACTCAATTAGATAGCACCTACAACCAATCAGAGCAACTCAACGCGTGACACATCAGCGGAGGCCATCCTGGTTGTTGATGAAATTGCGTCAATGGCGCAGTCATCGTGTTAAATCGTGTTAAATAAACAATCAGAAACTGACTGAAGGGGAGGGGGGCTAAATGCATATGAAAGAGCAAATAAAACACGAGCTTGCCGATTCGACTGGTTCAAAGGCCACATGAAGAGCGACTGAGTACAAAAGACATGGACGATGCGTTTCAGTGAAAATGCATTACCGAGTTCAGATTGAGAGAATCATTTCCACCAGCGAGGGCGGTATGATCCGATGGGTCAGCTGCCGCTGATACTGCACACATTCGACCGTCATTTATGATTTCAAAATGCCGGCAAACTGTAATGCGTTCTTTTCCTGACGCTGTATATCCTTCTAGACTCACAGTATAGAACTTGTTCTGTTTTCGAAAAGAAGTCGATTGGATAGGGGGCCACTGCCGTTACACAAAGGGTTTATAACCAACAAACAATGAGGACATATTCAAAGCCAAACATAACACAGCAAATTGCAAACAGAAGATTCCCCCCACCCCCGCACAAAAAGTTGTGTAACGTATAGGCCTTTCCTGCTCCAAGCCAAACCATGCTGCGCTATCCCTCACTTGGCATCCGTACCCTCCCAGGGGAGTACCCTCCTGTTACACACAACGCACAACGCACTTCCCCAACACCACCATTCCACTAAGACAAGCGCACACTAAACTCCATCTAACATTTAAAACCGTTGAAGATTCGAGGTCCCTCCTACTTTCTGTTGTTTTCTTAACAGGGTATTATCATGCTTTTTAGACTTTTCCCTTTGCTTTAGACTGTTATATGACGTACGTATGTTTTACACCTGCTAAGCTAGGTCAATCTAAGTCCTCCAGGGGGAGAACGCCCCGCAATAAGTGCGTGAAATAGAACGTTAGCGCTCAAACTTTACTTTCCGTCGTCAGACTGCAGTGGGCGGGGCTGAAGTGCAGAAGTCCCGCCTCCCGGGTACCCGCAATGTTTACAACTTCTCGGGGGTGGTGGGGGGTAATTTGCAGACACGCGCAAAACGGTCGACCAATCGCAACAGAGTGGGCGTGTTGACCAATCACAGGACACTCGGGAGGGGGGCCTTAAATATAAAGTGACATGATACAAAACAGAGCGTTTTTGAAAGACGCTGAAAGTGGTTTTGCAGAAACTAACAGTGTGAGAATAATAAGGGGTATTTTTAACATACTGGCATGTAACCCTATTCTAGTCGTACCCCCAAATCCAATTATTAACCCTAAAAAAGTGTGAAATGAGATCTTTAAAAAGGTGTAACGGTGCGATTGGCGTCCTCCTTTGCAGTAACGGTGTGGTTTGTGGCGGGTTGGTTGCAGATCCTGACGGGCGAGGACTGGAACGAGGTGATGTACAACGGGATCCGGTCCCAGGGGGGTGTGCAGTACGGGATGTGGTCGTCCATCTACTTCATCGTGCTGACGCTGTTCGGAAACTGTATCCTCTCCCCTCCCCTCCTCGCTGTCCACGTTCTACTGTTGAGCGACCATAGGCCCAAGTATATTTACGTAAAAATGATACTTTTGCGCTTCTCAGGCACAAGGTTTTTCTTAGCTTGCAATTTTGTCGGAAGTTGGTCGTGAAGCTATCTTTGCTGTACACGGGGGATGGGTTAACCTAGCGATTGTTAGTGCTTGGCACATGGTTCAATGGACAATCCTTACTGTACCGACAGCGATATATCGCTGTTCCTTCTTCTGGAAAATGTACTTATTGTATGTCGCTTTTGGTAAAAGCGTCTGCTGAATGACGCTGAATGTAAATGTGATTTAATCTAACCACTGGCACAAATCCTCATCCAAATTAGGGACTGGTCAAGGTGTTCCTATACATTTAAGGTACAAATGTAGTAATCAGTAGTCCTGTGGGATTCCTCAACTCCTGGAAACAGACACATTGCTCAACGTGTTCTTGGCCATCGCCGTTGACAACCTGGCTAATGCGCAGGAGCTAACCAAGGTACTTCCAGTGTAGTATCTATTACCTCCATTTTGTCACCGCCATTGAGGAGAAAATTGGTAACGATATGATCCACCTGCGCCTTGTTCCCATAAACTACTGAAACCTGTTAATAATCGGTATATCTGTGCCGTCTTTGTCAGGATGAGGAGGAGGAAGAGGCGTTCTTCAACAGAAGATACGCTCGGAGCGGGGAGGGCTTGTTGTCTGAGTAAGTCGTCTGCGAGCATCTTGATACACGGACTGGCGGCCGTTCACACATGCAGTCCAGTGACTAACACTTTTTGTAATACTAACAAATTAAAATCACCCCCTTGGAAGACGGACAAACGATTTGAATGTCGAATATTCACCGCAGATTGAGAAAACAAATGGATCTAATTCTCTCTGTCTGTGTGGGTTGATGCTGACACAGTGGTGATCAGAAATGTTGATCTTTACCAGGATCTGAGCGATGAACAGGGCTTCCAATGTAGCAGCTTTAGACATTGTGATAGAAATCATTCCACAGAGGTGTGTGTGTGTGTGTGTGTGTGTGTGTGTGTGTGTGTGTGTGTGTGTGTGTGAGAGAGTGTGTGTGGGTGGATGGGTGGGTGTTTTGGTTAATGCAACAGTTGGAACAGTTCCATATAGTAACATTCTACAGTAACATGGCCACACTACATTCTATAATAACATGGCCACTTGAACAGATTAAAGGGAAGATGCTGTCAGACTAATGTGCGAGTGCACACAGTCGTGTGCACGTTGCTTCAGCGATATTAGGACAACTCCTGATCTAAATGTGGAAGCCAATCATTTAGGGATAGCAAAATTGGGTCGGCATCTTTTGACGAGATTTGCCAACGAGCTAAATAGTTGACTTCACTGTTCCATAAATCAGTTTGAGAGAAACTGTGTCCTTATCTTTGACCAATAGAGGTAAACACGTCTTAATGTGTCCCAGTCGGTAAACGTTACAAAGCGTTTTTGTCTCTCAGGACCAGACAGACTTTATCGACTGTCAGGTTTTGCCACTACTTGTCTTAGACCGTAAGTCCTTGAAAAGCCCTTCATCTAGTCACTGAACCATTACACACTAAAGCAGTTTCTGCTAATAGCGGAACTTAAAGTAAAATAAAATACTGTTTTACCGTCACATTGTGTGATTGTAATTAGCTTGAATTGTTACCTTGACTCGGTAGCTTCTAACTGTATCATTTGTTTGTTACATTTGAATGTCTTGTTTGTGCCACAGCTATCACAGAGCATATTCTGACACCTTTTTGCAGTGTATTTCTGCTTCAATCATCTTGTCTTGTTATTCTATGCCTGTTTATGTGACACTGACCAAAAGGTTTATATTTGTAAAATATGGTCCTTGTTTGTAAATGTTAATGGTGGACATATTATTGGGACTTCTATTCAAAGTTGCTTTTCAATAGTTGAGGATATGCTGTGTAAATACTCACACAGCAGGATGAAGTATTTAAACACAAATTTCATGATTTCAGTGACCCTCTATTAGCTAGATATTGTGTTTCTCGCTTTCTCTCTTGGAATAACGTACCATTAACTAAGATGCAAACATTTTGGTTCCTATGGAGATTTTTACAACCAAATAAGTATTCATCATAACCCCAGTTTGCTAGATTTGTAGGTCTGTACAAATATATTTAATAGATGTTATTGCAACTTTATTTACAGTTGAATAAACGTACACATTATGTATTTTGGACAGTGTCACAACAAGTGTTCTGTGTATGTGGGAAAACACTAATGTCTTGTTTTCAAACGATCATTCATTGATTACATGGACCACCACAGAGTCTGAACACCAGTAAGTATCACTGACTGCCTCTCCGTCACTCAGAATTCCTCTCTTGAGTTTCCCTGATGGATTAAAAGTAATCCCTTTGCTAGATTTTCTCTAATTTATTCCTGCACTTTCCCCTTATGTGCTTGTGGTTTTCGTTATTTACTGCCCTACTGGTTTTTTTGTGTTTGTGAATGAACATTTGAATGTATCTTTGAGCACAAATTATTTATGCATTTTTCCCATTCGTTCAATTATTATAGATGTCATTATACTTTCTATTCCTTTTAGTTCAAAAAAAAAAAAAAACGACATAATTCTGGAAACGCTGATTTTGACTGTGTGTTTGGTTTTTTTAAACACTATCCCATAATGCCAAGAGCCTGCGTGTCACTGACGCTACAAAGCATTGGGGCCCCCTGGCCGGGCCCCTAGTGACCCCCGTGTGCTCTGCCTCTCAGGGGGAGAAGACGGCCCTACCTCTACAGGAAGAGGGCCATCCACCGCGGCCGGCCCGCCTTCCCCGAGGAGCCCGAGGCGGCGGCGGCGGCGGCGGCGGCGGCGGCGGGGGCGGCGGCGGAGGAAGACGCCCCCATCAACGCCGGCGGCCCCTTCCCCAACCGCCGCAACCGCCGCCGCAAGGTGCACATGTCCGTGTGGGAGCAGCGCGCCAACCAGCTCCGCAAGCGCCGGCAGATCGCCAGCCGTGAGGAGCTGTTCGGCAACGCCCCCGAGAACGGCGCCGAGAGCCCCGCCAGCGGGCGCCACGCCGCGCCGCCGCCGCCGCTGTCCCCCGAGGCCAGCCCCGAGGCCCGCCGGGCCGAGTCGCCCATGTCGGTGGGCATGCCCCTCCCGGAGCCCCCCATGTCGGTGGCCATCCCCATGCCCGAGCCCCCGGACTCGGAGCTGGCGGCGCCGGGTGCCGAGGAGCGGGGGGCCGGCGGCGGCGGCCACCATCGGGCCACCGGCGGGGGGCGGCACCGGGTGGCTCGCAAGTTCAGGGCGGGGCCGGGACCGGAGGAGGGGGGGGGGCGCGCGGCACCGGCGGCACCGCCACCGCGAGGCGCGGACCGAGGCCAAGAGCCTGGACATCGGGCACACGGCGCAGGAAGTGGGCGGCGGCGGTGGCGGCGGTAGGGCCCGGCGCGCCGTCAGCCACGAGCGGAAGGTCCTGGACGACTGGGAGGAGCGGGAGGAGAGGGGGGAGGAGAGGGAGGACCGGGAGGAGAGGGGGGAGCGGGGGGAGAGGGAGGAGCTGGGGGGGAGGAGGGGGGAGAGGGGGGGGAGCGTCGGGGCGGAGGAAGGAGCGGCGGCGGACGACGGGGGCGGAGTCGACCCCTACCCCGAGGTGAACAGCGGTCACAGGTACGAGGCCATTGAGCAGACGCTTTTATCCAAAGCGACTTACAACAAGTATGTCAGAAGAAAGCAACATTATATCGCTGTAGGTACAGTAAGGATGTTCATGGATCCAAGTGCCGGGCACTAACCATCACCAGGTTAACCCGTTCCCCGTGCACAACAGAGATAGCCAGGATAAGACGCTACACGATGCTAAGTACTATTTCTAAGTGCCAGGACGTACGCCATACAGTAAGTGCGTTGTAGGAGGGGTGTGGGGGTTAGGGGGGTTGGGGGGGCGGGGGGGGGGGGGCTATGCAGAGTCACGGTGAACTCTGATATTGCATCAGATCAGTTCACAATCAGATCAGTTCACAACACTCTTCTCCCGCCGCTTTTCTAGAGCCAGTTTGCCCGGCGCGGACTTCCCCGAGCCCCCCCAGTGCGAGCCGCCCCCCCCGGAGCCGGCGTGCTCCGTGGCGCTGACGGAGAGCAGCTGGCCCGTCGAGGCGGGGGCCGCCGGCGCCGGCGCCGCCCGGAGCCCCCCGGCGGAGGGGGCTGCGGACGCCGGCGAGTTCTTTGAAGGCGCGGCGGCGGCGATCACCGAGCGCAAGAGCCACCGCGCCTCCCTGAAGGCGGACAGGGCCAACGCCGAGGGGGGCGTGGTCATCGAGATGTGCCGACAGCCGCTGCTGGAGCGTGCCCCCGTCCCAGGTAAGTCCCCGACACCTTCTCCAGCCTCCCCTCCGCCATTTCCAGCCCCCCCCCGGGGGGGCCATTGCTTTGGGTCGGTCACCACACACTCGCCGTCTTTTGAGTATTACTTAGTGTCAGGCCGGCGCCGACATCTCCCAGCGGGGCGGCGTGCTGGCGGGCCTGGCGCTGTTGAGCAAACAACAAACGATCGGCGACGACTCCCGCCGTGCCGCCAGACCTCGTGTTGTTCGCTCGTCGTCGTCATCGGTGTGAAACTCGCCACCGCGTTCTTTTTTTGGTGATTGGAACGTTTTTTTTTTTTCAGCAAAGAGCAAAGAGACGGACCCTCTCACGTCGGAGACGGACAGAGACCAGGAGACGGAGGAGGACGAGGGCGGGCAGGAGGAGGACGAGGACGAGGTGGCGCCGATGCCGCTGCAACCCGCCGCGCCGGGCAGCATGTTCCTCTTCAAGTCCACCAATCCGTAAGAGCAAAAGAGCACGGAGCGGACTGCTGATAACCGCTGGTGTCCCGCTGGCAGGAGTTTGCCGCTTGCAGTTTGGCAACTTTGGCGTCATGAATTATGAAACGCTAGCTGTGTGGCTGCGTGGCCGTGTGGCTTTGTGTGTGTGTGTGACATGTAATGTTTCCTGTGCTCCCAGCATCAGAAGGATCTGCCACTATGTGGTGACCCTGCGCTACTTTGAGATGACCATCCTCCTGGTCATCGTGGCCAGCAGCATCGCCCTGGCGGCCGAGGACCCCGTGTGCGCCAACTCCGACAGGAACAAGGTGAGGGGGGGGGGGGGGTTATATGGTGCAGAGAATCCTGAACGCAAACTAGGGACACGGTTGCTAGACGACCGAGATTTTGGAGTATCAAACACAGATTGAAATAGCTTTTGTTCCAGAAACATCGTCTTTTTTTAACCGATAGCAGATTTTTCATTGTTTCATCCTTTGATCAAATTCGGCTCCCATTTTACCGAGTCCAACCAAGCTAGCGACGCACCTTTGCCGACCTTAGATTAAACGGAGCTCAAAGTGTACCCGTTCACTGGGGACACTGTATGTCCCACATGCCCCGTACGTTGATGGATCCTCTGCACAGCAAACGCCTGCTTCTAGAGTCCATACACAAAGTGTAGACTTAAAAGACATCACATCCATTCATTGGATACAATGAAATGTTTCCATTAAAAACGTTTTCTTCTGATTTCCACCCTGCAGGTTCTCCGGTACTTTGACTACGTCTTCACCGGCGTGTTCACCTTCGAGATGATCATCAAGGTGGGCCCAAGTCGTTTCCCTATTGTGTCTTTCCATTCAAAGCCACTGTAGTCCAGAAACCCTTCCTCCCATTGTGTCGAGTTCTAACCAGTTCTGTGGGCGGCAGCAGCTCAGGAGGCAGAGCGGGTTGACTAGGAACCGGAAGGTTGCTAGTTCGATCCCCTGAGCAAGGTGTCCCCTCAGGTGTCCCCTGATCAAGAAACCTCACCCTTACTGCTCCTGACGAGCCGGCTGTCTGCCCAGCGCGGTCGACTCCGCCGTCGGTGTGTGAATGTGTGCATGAATGGCTGTAAGTCACTTTGGATAAAAGCACCAACAAAAAGAACACTGTTCGCTGTCGTGTCTTCTGCCCACTCGGCCCCACCTCCAGATGATCGACCAAGGCCTGATCCTCCACGACGGCTCCTACTTCAGAGACCTGTGGAACATCCTGGACTTCATCGTGGTGGTGGGGGCGCTGATTGCCTTCGCTCTGACGTGAGTCACCACGACGGCACTCCCGTCCGCCCCCCCCCGCCCCCCCCTCCCCCGCCCCCCCCCCCCTGCTCCACCGATGACTAACGTCCGAACCCGCTGACTCACTCTGATGCGTACAGTTAAGAGTAGGACACTAACGACGACAGTGTCGCTCCGCGGAAGTCTGACGCGCGGGGTGCCATGGCGATACGCATGCGTTTACATTTTTTGCCACACTCGTTGGAGGAAGGTCTGGTCTGCAGACACCTGCACACCCCTCACTGATGACACCTCGCTCCCCGGGGCACGGGGGAATGCATGGTTCACGACGCGCACGCCAACAGAAAACCCTGCACCTCACCGTTAGTTTAGCTAGTTTGACCTTGCTTTAGACAACCCAAACCTAATCCTGACCCTGACCCTAACCATAACCATAACCCCTAACCCCTAACCCCTAACCATAACCATAACCCCTAACCCCTAACCATAACCATAACCCCTAACCCCTAACCATAACCATAACCCCTAACCCCTAACCCCTAATGCCTAAGCCCTAACCTAACCCTAACCTTAACATGGAGATTGCAGTTACAGTGCATGCACGCTACGCATTAGCTCCTCCTACTGCCCGGAGCCGCCTTGTGTCGCCGTGTCCTATTCTCGTAGGACACTGTACGTGTTTTTATCTCTGTTGTGATGATAGCTGTAGACCTCTCTGAGTGTGTCTCTCTCTTTATGCCTCAATGTCTCTGTTGTTCCCGTGGATATTATCACTGTTGGGCCCTCCAGGAATGTGATGGGGTAAAGCAGACATTTGACACACCTCTCTCTCACCTCTCTCTCTCTCTTGTAAACCTCTCGTTTTATTTCTTAACATTCAACATGCGTCTTGTTTGTCGATGGCCTTTTGTCTTGGTCTGTGACGTGTCTTTGTGATTTTTTTTGGTCTCTCTTTATCTTTAAGCAATCAGTCCTTTTGTTCAGTTTGTTCAGAAAATGACTCGTTTTCTGTTCAGTCCAAAAAGAATATGTAATTTCTAAATATGTGTGTGTCTACGTTTTTTTTTTTTTTCGTGAAGTCGTGATTGCACCAATTAATGTGATTAATGTATTCTGGCGACGCAGTGAGCCTTCCTAATTATGAACCGTTGTGCGCGGGCGTCGTCCGCAGGAACAACAAAGGACGCGACATCAAGACCATCAAGTCCCTCCGAGTGCTGAGGGTCCTAAGGCCCCTCAAGACCATCAAGAGGCTCCCCAAACTCAAGGTACCGTCGCGCACACACGCCCACACCGTCCATGTCATTCCTCCTTTACAACACCATGTCTACACATACATGCTTAGCGTCATTTCGTGAGCCCCATAGCATAATAAGCCTTAGTCATATTTTGGCCAAATTGTGATATCTAACCTAACTACTCTCCTGACGCTGATGATTCACTGCGCCTCGTTTGGCTGTATCCTAAGCCAATCAGAGTGCTTTTCACATTCTATAATCACCATCTGCCAAAGTTATTTGACGTAGGCATTTGTGACGCTAAATACAAAATGAACCTTAAAATACGACTAGGGCGATTATGCTATGAGGCTAGGCTTCGTCATAACTGGTAAACGATCATCATCATCATCATCATCATCATCATCATCATCATCATCGTCATTGTCCTTTTCTGACATGGGACTGATTTGAACACTGTCCCTGCTGTGACCCCCTGACCCGCCCCCCCCCAGGCCGTGTTCGACTGCGTGGTGACGTCGCTGAAGAACGTCCTCAACATCCTCATCGTGTACCAGCTCTTCATGTTCATCTTCGCAGTCATCGCCGTGCAGCTCTTCAAGGGGAAGTTCTTCTACTGCAACGACGGCTCCATGAACACGGAGAAGCAGTGCCAGTGAGTGTTGCCGACCCCCCCGCCCACACGCCCACACGCCCCGCCCACCCGCCCACTCTCTCGCCCACCTTCAGAACTCGCGCGCGCGCGTGTGTGTGTGTGTGTGTGTGTGTGTGTGTGTTTCGTTGGAGCGGCTCACCACAGAGAGAAAAAAAAAAGAGACGAATGTGTGGTGGTGTGAAGATTAAACCAACTGCAGTATGTTTTTTTTTTATGTTCGGTCAGAAATTAAATGGTGAGGTGGAGGATCTCTGGCGCTGAACGTGATGTTTAATAAATAGTCACGCTATGTTTTATGTTCGCTTTGAAAGTAAAGTGTGGGCTGTGCCACTGTTTTAAAGAGCTGGATTTGCAAGTGATCACTGTACGGATACCGTAGGGTTATTGTCATCCAATCTGATCCTGACTTCAACTTTTGACATACGGGAAAACCTCATCTGTCATCCCTCAGCAAACCGTCCCATAGACAGAGAACGCGACAGATTGGCTCAAACCGCTTCCTCGGGGAGTCCCGCTGGCTCCCAACGTAGAGCGTGTACCATTGAGGTCTTAATCGCAGCGACCCGGGTCCGATTCCTGCCCCCCCCGTGGTCCTCTGCTGCATGCCCTCCCCTCTATCTCCCTTACCTTCCTGTCTATCTCACTCTGTATTAAACCAATACAAATGCAAAAAAAAAAAACGTACAAAAACAATCATGTTCTGACTGAGACAGAAGTCTCTCGACCCCTGGGGTTTGAACCTTCATGGGAACGGCTGCTGGCTCTTTCTTTCTTACCTTAGCTGTGAACGAATACAGAAACAATTAGCCGGTGGTGGCGGCGCCTGTGTGTGTGTGTTCCCTACAGAGGCTACTACATTGACTACAGCAGAGACAAGAAGGAGGTCAAGAGGAGGGAGTGGAAGAGACACGAGTTCCACTACGACAACGTGTGCTGGGCTCTACTCACGCTGTTCACCGTCTCCACCGGCGAGGGCTGGCCTCAGTGAGTCCCCCCCCGCCCCCCCCCCCGCCCCCCCCCCGCCCCCCCCCCCCCCCCCCCTTCCTTCTCTCAGACAGTAGTTACAGGACGTGGACGTAGATTACAGCTGGGAGCCACGCCGACGCTCAGAGACGGACAAAGACGAGTCAAGGTTTGGAGGAAGGCTTTAGGCCTTGAGGGAGTGTGGGGTGTCAGCGAAGGTAAGGATGAGTCCACTCTCAAAACGTTGTAAAAGCTTCATCTGTGGATCAGGCACAAGGCAGGTTGTCATTTTCCCCTGATTTATATGTAACCCTCATTTTCATGATAAAGTTAAATCAACGTTTTATGCTATATAAATATTATTATATATTATAATATAATATACAACATTTTTATTTTATGTCATATTTTATATTATATCATATTTAATATTAATATTAATTCTACCATTCTAACAATGTTTTTCTACCATTCTTGCCTAGTTTCTACCAAATATATATATATATATATATATATTTTTTTACAATGTAACCTTATACTACCTTACACTATATGACTTATCAATACAATCCAACGTGAAGTCACCACCGAGTGCCTGATTGACACACGAGCGTACGTGCCTGCGTGTATATATATAATAGTAATATATTATATATTATAATATAACATTCTATATTGTTATATGATATAATATTTCATATGAAATAATATTTATTATTAGTATTCTACAAACCAAATAATCTATTTACCATCTAATCTCTTTTTTTTCCTACAATGTAACCTTATTAAACACTATTGACCTATCAATACAGTCCAACATGAAGTCACCACCCGATGCCTTATTGACACACAAACATTCGTTCCCATGGCTACCTCTCACCCCCCCCAGAGTCCTCCAGCACTCCACGGACGTGACGGAGGAGAACATGGGTCCGAGCCGCGGCAACCGCATGGAGATGTCCGTCTTCTACGTGGTCTACTTCGTGGTCTTCCCCTTCTTCTTCGTCAACATCTTCGTGGCCCTCATCATCATCACCTTCCAGGAGCAGGGCGACAAGATGATCCAGGAGTGTACTCTGGAGAAGAACGAGGTGGCCGCACACAGCACCCGGCACACACCCCAGAATCATCACAATCAGAATCATCAAAATCAGAATCAGAATCATCACAATCAGAATCATCACAATCAGAATCACCACAATCAGAATCATCACAATCAGAATCATCACAATCAGAATCACCACAATCAGAATCATCACAATCAGAATCATCACAATCAGAATCATCACAATCAGAATCATCAAAATCAGAATCAGCAGAATCAGCAAAATCAGCAACATTTTCTAGACACTCAAACACACTTTACAAGCACATATCCCTGATTAAAGAAAAAGATTCTGAATAATCATCATCATAATCTGAATCATTATCATCATAATCATCATAATAATCATCATACTATGAATCCTTATCATCATTATCTGAATAATAATCATCATAATCAGAGTCCTAATAGTCAGAATCAGAATCATCATCATCAGAACAATAATCATCAGAATCAGCGCTTTTCTAGATACTCAACCACACAAAATCTAAATTAAAACATCAAAACATTTAAAAGCAAAAATGTATTAAGGGGTTAACTGACTGTGTGCTGCGCTGTATCATGAAGTACGTCGTTAGAAGAACTGCTCACAGCACCGTGCAGAGCACTAATTGAACCTAAGGAGGAGCCGGGGATCGAACCAGCAACCTTGGCTGGTGACCAGCCAACCCGCTCTACCTCCTGAGCCAAAGGCCGCCCCCAATTAATTAAACTAATGACTTTATTATTGGGGGCGGCATTAATGACAGCTTAAACTGTCATTGATGCAACACTAAGCGTCATTGACGCGACATCATTGGCGTCACGTCGATGCCGGCTCAGACCCCCGAGCGGCGCCCCTGCTCACCTCCGTCCTGCGTCACCGACTCCACCCCCCCTTCTTCCTTCCTCAGCGGGCCTGCATTGACTTCGCCATGAGCGCCAAGCCCATGACGCGCTACATGCCCCAGAACCGGCAGACGGTGCAGTACCGCCTGTGGCACTTTGTGGCCTCGCCCTCCTTCGAGTACACCGTGCTGGTGATGATCGCCCTCAACACCGTGGTGCTCATGATGAAGGTACCGTAGCTCCAACACAACACGCAGTGTGCCATGAGGTCGGTCGTGTCCCTGCTCACACACTGTGCGAGTGTGTATGTATATATAGATCCATGGATGCACACCGCGAAAATACTTATTAATGCCTGGGAAGCTGTTTCAAACGTGTTAAGAAGGTGTGAGAAACAGGAGAGAGTGTGGCCCCGGCGTGGCCCCGTGTGTTTGCAGGTGGCCCCCGGTGGTATAAATCGGGCCCCGGCGTCTGTTGTAAGAGAGAACAAACAGCGTCTCATCGAGAGATGCTCCGATGACATTTTTTCCTTCCGAATACCGATGCAGCATCTAGCATCGTAACTACTAACTGCACTGGTTCTTATTGAAGGGTTCTCAGAGTACTACATTTGTATTCTTGTAGTTAAGCGTCGTGTTTTTCTGTGTAGTAAAGGAGCTAGTCATGTGATGGTGATCAGATCGGCACATAGACACGCATACTCACCGATGCTCCGATACTGCCTAAAAAGGCAGCATCGGAATGAATTTCACCAATTCCTCCTCCTGCTCGATCCCTAACCCCTGGAGTCTGGTGCTGCCCGTGTTCCCCCAGTACCACTCGGCGCCGGCGGCCTACGACACGGTGCTGAAGCACCTGAACTCGGCCTTCACCGTGCTCTTCTCCATGGAGTGCATGCTCAAGATCATGGCCTTCGGCATCGTGGTGAGACCCGCTTCTTTACGGGAGGCTGCACGTGAATTCAGTCAATTTGGTTGAATTCAATTCATTAGAATTCAGTTGAATGAAATCTGATTCAATTCTTGTATGTATGTATTTTTAAGTTTGTCGATTTCAATTTGATTTCATTCGATTCAACAGATTTCAATGAAATCCCAAGTCATTAGTATACACTAATATACATCACACATATCACACCACAATACACACACACACACACACACATCGGCACACAGACATATAACGACACACAGAATCTGAAAACAATACGACACAAGGCGATACAAATACTGACACCGGTACGTTCTCCGTCTCCCTTTCCAGAACTACTTCAGAGACACGTGGAACATCTTCGACTTCATCACGGTGCTGGGCAGCATCACGGAGATCATCGTGGACCTGCAGGTACGAGGCGGCGGCCAAGCGTCTACTGTGCTGGACTCGTGTCTGGTGACGTGATAATAATACATGCTTGTACGTCGGTGGTTGGCAGTCGCTGAACAGCATCAACATGAGCTTCCTGAAGCTCTTCAGAGCCGCCAGACTCATCAAGCTGCTGAGGCAGGGCTACACCATCCGGATCCTTCTCTGGACCTTCGTGCAGTCCTTCAAGGTCCGTGGAAGTTGTCTTCTAACCGCTCACATGTGGCCGTTGGGAGTAACAATGACAACCCGGTGACAAGCAACAACAGAGTTCCACCAATGCAATCAGCGATGTTTTTTGAGGCGTACTGTTTTGGATGTAGTTTTTGCTTCATCTGCGTTTGCTGATTTAGTCTATAAACGCATAACCCTGATTTGACTGACAAACCTCAACGTGCTGTTCCCTACCGTCCCTCTCTCCCCGACAGGCCCTGCCGTACGTGTGTCTCCTCATCGCCATGCTCTTCTTCATATACGCCATCATCGGAATGCAGGTATTGCCCACGCTACTACTCGTGACGTCACGGTCACACTGCTGACTTTCTGTAACGTAGGACAGCCGAACGAAGCCTTTGTAAACGCTGAGACACCCGCCGTCCTCCAGGTGTTTGGGAACATCAAGCTGAACGACGAGAGCCACATCAACCAGCACAACAACTTCAAGACCTTCTTCAGCGCGCTCATGCTCCTCTTCAGGTGAACACAGGCCCTTCTGATGTATTTATATGTAACGTCCTGATTGGCCTATTGGTCTTTGATCTTTGAGTCCATTGAAGTCCAAGTGAAGCTCTTTGAAGGCTCTAGTGAAACTCCTAGGCCTGTGTGCGTAGGACTTATGCTTCATATTGTCTTATTGTCTATAGGCCTGTGTGTACGGTCAATATCGCGTGCTGTTATAGTTTCTAAACCTTCGCCCCCCCCCCCCCCCCCCGCCCCCACACCAGGAGCGCGACCGGGGAGTCGTGGCAGGAGATCATGTTATCGTGTCTGGGGGGTCAGGAGT
This sequence comes from Micromesistius poutassou, assembly GCF_964030765.1. NCBI lineage: Eukaryota > Metazoa > Chordata > Actinopteri > Gadiformes > Gadidae > Micromesistius > Micromesistius poutassou. Next base: position 13,219,668 of record NC_140286.1, read on the forward strand.
GCGAGCCGGACCCCTCCATCGCCCCGCTGACCATGTCCCCGGACCACCTGGGGGGCTGCGGCACCGAGTTCGCCTACTGCTACTTCGTCTCCTTCATCTTCTTCAGCTCCTTCCTGGTGAGCCCGCTCTCTCTCTCTCTCTCTCCGATGCCGCCGCCGCCGCCGCCGCCCCTCTGACAGAAGGCCCGTTAGAACCGTCGCGTCTGGGGGAGCGGCTTTTCCTTTGACACGTGCTCCGTTCCCTGTAGATGCTGAACCTCTTTGTGGCCGTGATCATGGATAACTTTGAGTACCTGACCCGGGACTCCTCCATCCTCGGCCCGCATCACCTGGACGAGTTTGTCCGTATCTGGGGAGAGTTCGACCGCTCGGCGTGGTGAGGACTCATGGTCTACTGTACCGTACTGGACACTGATGGCTTCTACATTGGTCATCTTGGTCATTTTGGTCATTTTGGTTCTTTTGGTCCTTTAGTTCATTTTAGACATTTTGGAATAGACAGTGTAAAATACTTGCCATAGAGGCCTTTCCTACTCATAGATCAACTGACTGAATCAGTTGACAAGAATCTTACTATTTGAATAGAGAAGGTTGTGGAGGTCGTGGAGTTGGTTTCCAGGTGTCACCAGAACTGTCCAACAGAGGGCAGTCTCTGTAGGGCACCGGAGACTGCTTAGAGGGGATCAGACTGGCAGGGATATGGGTATTTTGGCATAACAGAGAATTAACAACCATCCTTACACTGATCCCCGCCTTCTTAATGAGTTAATTCCTCCATACCTGTCCTCCCCTGTATCACGCCTGTCTCCCACGTTTTAATCTCCCAGCGGCCGCATCCACTACACGGCAATGTACGAGATGTTGACTCACATGTCGCCCCCGCTGGGTCTGGGGAAGAAATGCCCGGCCAAGATCGCCTACAAGGTAATCAGCTCCCTAACGACAGCGGGAGTGACGGTGGAAATGAGACATGAACAAAGTCACCTCTTCCCTCCTTTAGCAAATGCTTTTATCCAAAGCGACTCACAATGTACATTCTGACATAGTACATTTGTCAGAAGAAAGCGAAACAACAATATATCGCTGTCGGTACAGTAAGGATGTTCATAGAAACAAGTGCCAAGCACTAACAAATGCTAGATTAACCCGTTTCCCGTATACAACAAAGACAGCTAGGATAAAACGCTACACAATGCTAAGTACTATTTATAAGTGCCAGGACGTACAACATACAATTAGTGCGTACATTAAGTGCCAGGACGTACAACATGCAATAAGTGGGTAAGGGGTGTGGGGGGGGGGGGGGGGGGGGGGGGGACTATGCAGAGTCTAGGAGAACTCTAAGAGGGTCTCAGATAGATAATACATTAATGAGCAGGCATCACCCAGTGATGCCAACAGGGAGACTGTCGGCCTCGAGGCTGAGACACCCATAACCACGAGAGCCTCCCGTCGCCCCTCGTCTCTTGTCCCCCCCCCCCCTTCAGAGGCTGGTGCTGATGAACATGCCGGTGGACGAGGACATGAGCGTCCACTTCACCTCCACGCTGATGTCCCTCATACGCACCGCCTTGGACATCAAGATCGCCCGAGGTCTGTTGCCTGCGTAGCTCTACCTCCTCTGTTGATAACGGCGTGGCGGCATGTGGCTCAGGAGGTAGTGTCGAGGCGTCCCCTGAGCGAGACACCTCACCCCGACTGCTCGCGACGAGCTGGCTGGTCGCCTTTGCGTGGCTGACACCGCCGTCGGCGTGTGAACGTGTGCATGAATGGGTGAATACTAGGCGGTATCGTAAAGCGCTTTTGAGTGGCTGGTGAGAAACGCGCTGTAGAAATGCAGTCCGTTCACCATTGGCCTCTATGAGATGAGAGGATGAGCGTAACGAGGAGCTCACGCCGTGTCGACGGGTGACTGTGTGGCTTACAGGGGGTGAGGATCGCATCGGTCTGGACTCTGAGCTGCAGAAGGAGATCAGTGTGATCTGGCCCTACCTGCCCCAGAAGACCTTGGACCTGCTGGTGCCCATCAACAAAGGTCTGATTGATGGGTGTTTTGGCGTGTTCCAGCTGCTGTGTGTATGATTCCGGAGTTTTTAATTAAAAAATAGTAATAGTAGTAACTTTTTTTACTCTACTAATAGTAGAAAACAGTAGAACAGGGTCGGACTTTGTAACCTTACAACCAAATAAACAACCCCTCCCTCAATGCTCCCCTCCCTCCCTACTTCACATTAACATTCAGGGCGTTAAGCAGATGCTTTTATCCAAAGAGACTTACAATAAGTACATTTGTCAGAAGAAAGAGAAACAACAATATATAATACAATCTCTGTCGGTACAGTAAGGATGTTCATAGAACCAAGTGCCAAGCACTAACAATCTCTAGGTTAACCCATTCCCTGTGCACATCAAAGGGAGCTAGGATAAGATGCTACACAACGAAGTGGGGTTGGCTATGCAGAGTCTAGGTGAACTGCTTTCCTCCACCGTTGAGACGTGTTGCATTTCAGGCCACTGTGATTGACAGACAAGCTGGACTCTCTGTGTGTCTGTTTGAAAGTCTTTGATGTCCTTTTGTACGTGTATGGATGTTTTTTCCTGGTCTCTGTATTCGGAGTCGGTTTCTGTTATATTGTTTTAATTGTTTTATCCGATGCTCGCATAGACACCGACATGACAGTGGGCAAGATCTACGCCTCCATGATGATCATGGACTACTTCAAGTCAAACAAAGCCAAGAAGCTCCGACAACAGCTAGAAGCACAGGTGAGCGTTCCTCACACAGCCGGAAGGCGAGGTATCCACACCAACACAAGGAGACAGAGGAGGCTCTTGGCTCTGGCCCTCTCTTTGTTTGAAAGTGAGGCTCCAAGATTTCGAAGAATGTCCATTGTGTTGAATGAAGGCAGATGACCAAACTTACCTCCTACAGTCACTCCTCCACCCTTTACTGGGGCGGCATGTGGCTCAGGAGGTACAGCGGGTTGGCTGGGAACCGGACGGTTGCTGGTTTGGTTGAGTGTGGAGGTGTCCCCTGAGGTGTCCCCTGAGCGAGACACCTCACCCTAACTGCTCCTGACGAGCCGGCTGTCGCCCTGCATGGTCGACACCGCCGTCGGTGTGTGAATGTGTGGCTGAATGGGTGAATGTCAGGCAATACTGTAAAGCGCTTTGAGCGGCCGCTGGTTAGAAAAGCGCTGTATGAATGCAGTCCATTGACCATTTAATGTGCTGCGGTGACATTTTGTACGATCCATAACATACTTATGGTAAGCAGTGGCGGTTTTAGGCACGGGCGAAGCGGGCAGCCATTATTTCATGACACATGGGGGGGCGGCACGAGGACACGATAAAAGAAATCAGCCAAAGCGGTTTTCTATTATCGATCATATCCGATTGTGTGGGACGCGTCCGGCTGCGGGCGCCCCTGCTTGCTGAGAAGGTGCAACAACATAGAAGCGGCAACAACTCCACCAGCCCGTAATCCCCCCCCCCCCCCAACAATTACGCCAGCCCATAATCACGGGGCGCTCCGAGGGGGTCTCACCCGGGGCGTAATTCAATGTAGAACCGTCACTGATGGTAAGCAACATGGCCGCCTATTTGCAGATGCCCGTTGGAAGCAAACAATTTGAGTTTTGTTTTGTGTTGTACAGAAGAGCAGCTTGATGTTCAAGCAACTGGACGCTTCCACTCTGCCTGAAGACATCCTCTCCAACAGCAAGCCTCTCACCTTGATGGGACACAGCGCCGGCTCCGCCCTGTGAGTCTGTCTGTGTGTGTGTGTGTGTGTGTGTGTGTGTGTGTGTGTGTGTGTGTGTGTGCGTGTGTGCGTGTTGTGTGTGTATTTGTGTGTGTGTGAGTCCACATGTGCCTGTGTGTGTGTATGTGTGAGTGCATTTGTGTGTGTGTGTTTGTGTGTTTGTGTTACAAGTGTGTCTGTGTGTGTATGTGTGAGTGCATATGTGCCTGTGTGTGTGTGTGTGTGTGTGTGTGTATGTGTGAGTGCATATGTGCGCCTATGTGTGAGCGCATATGTGTGTGTTTGCGCGTGTGTGTGTGCATATGCGAGTGCATTTTTTTTGTGCGTGTGTGTGTGTGTGTGTGTGTGTGTGTGTGTGTGTGTGTGCATCACACCATAAGTCAGTCCATCTGACCACTGCGCCCCCCTCCTCTGTCCCGCTCCAGGACCAGAGGAGGCTTCCTGGCTCTGAGTCCCATCTCCCCCCAGGAGCTGTTCCTGCCTCCCGTGAGCTCAGACGCTGACTCCAGCCAGCACCAGTCCATGGTGAGGACAGCCAGCCTGGGGCCCCCCCCCACCCCCCCGAGCCCCAGCCACACTAAGCCTCGCACCACAGTGCCTCTCCACAAACAAATCACAACACGCATGTGCACATGATGGGTGGAAATGGGTTTTTCATGGGGATGGATGAACGATGGTTTCACTTTGTTTCACTTCAGTGCCTGGCAGACTGTGTCTGTACCTCTCTATCTTCCTGCCTGCTCTTCTCTTTGATACATAATTGTCCTGCGGCGGTTTCATAGGAATCCAGGGGGGGGGGTGGGGGGGGATTGTTGCCTGATTGTGGATTTTGTCTTTGTGTGTTAAGTGTGATTGAACTGGTCCGAGTTGTTGGCCGAAAGAATGAGGGATATAAGTGGCCCACATATTACTGTTTGTCCCCACGTCTCACTGCGGAGGGTTGTGTTTAGCTGCTAGTCTCCTGTCTTGTCTGTAGCTCAGTGCATCAAGGTCCCGACGGCTGCATGAACTGAAACACGCGGCCCTTCTCCCCCTATACACCGTCCTGCCTGTCGCCACCGTCTCCGGCGTTGCGCCATCGCACCGTGCATCCGAGACTGCGTTCGGAATCGACCGGGTTCTCTTTACGAACACGTTTCCTTTTATCATCGCATAGTAGTTAGCATCATGACTCTCTTTGGCTGGAATGGAATGGGAATGGCTTCTGATTGGATGGCGATGGCGATGAGGATGCTGATGAGCGGTCATGGCTTTGACCGCGGGCCGCCCCCCGGATTGATGCGTTGTTGGTTTCTGGTGTTGCCCTACTTTCTTCTTTGTCCTCTGCTCACGTAGGTGGGGGAGATCGGTAGGGGGATAGGAAGCTCCCTAGCGCCCCCACTAGGGCGGGGCCTAGCGGCGCGGGCCGTTTCCATGCCCCGTCTGGCAATAGACACACAGGTACACCCCCTTCCCAAGCACACTTTACCCCCCCCCACCCCCCCCCCCCCCCCAATGCACGCCATGCTCCCTGCGTCGGACCCTGAGGGACGGGGCGAGCTGCCCCAGGCCGGTTGTGGCGAACGCCCCTCGGCCTTCTGGGATATGATTGATGCGGGGGGGCGTGGAGTGCCATCGGACACGTCCCTGACTCTGAAGGAAGGGGGCTTATCGGCCGGCGGTCTGCGTCTCTGTGTCCGGCGGTCGGCCCAGACTCGCTCAGGGCTGGGCGGAGCCCGGGATGCTGACGCGGTGCGGGGGATCGTCGTGGGACACAGCGTTTGGTTTGGTCAGCGGGGGGGGGTGGGGTGGGGGGGGGGGGGTGGCGTCTGTTGGTGATCGGTTTTGCTCTGCAGGGACACCTCGGCCCTGATTGATGTTTAACCGTTTGTCACAGGGAACGTTTGGAGTGGTTCTCCTCTGCATGAATCGGCTCACGTTCAAATAATACGTTGAATATACTGCATTCTCTCCCTGTCATAGTCTCTTTTCAACTCTCTTTTCCTCTCTCTCGCTCCCTCTCACTCTCTCTATCTCTCTCATTCTCAATCTCCCTCTCTCTCTCTCTCTCTCTCTGTCTCTCTCTCACTCTCTTGTCTCTCTCTCTGTCTCTCTCTCTCACTCTCTCTCTCACTCTTTTGCTCTCTCTCCCTTTCTCCCACTGTTCTCTCTCTCTCTCTCGCTCTCGCTTTCTGTCTGTCTGTCTCTCTCTCTCTCTCTCTAACCTTCTTCCACATGTCCTTCATCTGCGCTCGCGCGTGTGCACGTGTGCGTGTGCGTGTGTGTGTGTGTGCGTGCGTGCGTGTGCGTGTGTGCGTGCGTGTGAGCAGCCCCCGGAGGCGGCGGGCGCCGGCTCCATGAAGCGCTCCGTGTCCACGGTGGCGGACGAGCGGGTCAACGGTCTGTGGCAGGAGGAGGAGGAGGCGGCCAGCCCCGACCGGGTCTATCGGCCGCGCCACAAGAGCTACAAGGTCGCCGGTAGGTCTATCCAAGTGTCAATCGAAACGGGCCAGCAACACACTGTTCAATGCACACTATTCAATACACACTACACAATACACACTATTCAATACACAGTATTCATACACAGTATTCATACACACTATTCAATACACACTATTCATACACAGTATTCAATACACACTATTCATACACAGTATTCATACACAGTATTCATACACACTATTCAATACACACTATTCATACACAGTATTCATACACAGTATTCAATACACACTATTCAATACACACTATTCATACACAGTATTCATACACAGTATTCAATACACACTATTCAATACACACTATTCATACACAGTATTCAATACACACTATTCAATACACACTATTCATACACAGTATTCATACACAGTATTCAATACACACTATTCAATACACAGTATTCAATACACACTACACAATACACACTATTCAATACACACTATTCAATACACAGTATTCAATACACACTACACAATACACAGTATTCAATACACACTACACAATACACAGTATTCAATACACAGTATTCAATACACAGTATTCAATACACACTATTCAATACACAGTATTCAATACACACTACACAATACACAGTATTCAATACACAGTATTCAATACATACCAGTGTTTCCCATACATAGGCCAATGTGTGGCGCAGCGCCACAGATTGAACAACAAGCGCCACAAATTGATTCCGCTTTTCTTATTTATTTTAACGCGATTTTAAAATTTAACTCAGTCCACCCGCAATCCAACCCCCCCCCCCCCCCCCCAACAATTCCACCCGTGGTTATAATGTAAGCATTATAAGCAGTGGCGTTTTTTAGGCACGGCTGAAAAACAAGACACACGAGGAAAAAATTAATCTGCGCATTTTCTATTATATATTATCTATCAATAATACACCCCCTCCCCCCCCCCCCCCCCCCCCCCCCCCCCTCCCCCGTCAACAACTCCGCCAGCCCGTAATCCCCCCCCCTGTCAACAAATCCGCCACACATTGCTACCTGGTCTGTGGGAAACACTGCACACTACACAATACACAGTATTCAATACACACTATACAATACACACTATACAATACACAGTATTCAATGCACAGTGTTCAATACACACTACACAATACACACTACACAATGCACACTATTCAATGCACATCCTTTTTTGTGCCTTTATGCTTGCCGTAGACCTCTTATTCACCACAAAAAACAATACAACAAACTATCGTCTATCTTCCGAGAGGACTGCAATGAATCTCTTGTGTGTCGTCGTTTTTTGTTTTGATGCTTCGTGAGGGCTTGGGTTGTTGTTTCTTCTCCTCCTCAGTTTCTCGCTCTGACCGCTGGCACGCGGGCAGCAGAGGAGAGCGGGAGCGTGGGCGTTCCAAGGAGCGCTGCCACCTCCTCTCCCCAGACGAGTCCCGCTGCAACTCGGCCGAGAGGAGCCAGCAGCACTCCCGCAGCTCCAGCATAGAGAGAACGCACCCCCGCGAAAAGCAGGTAGCGGCCAGATCTCCGCCGCAGTGAACCCCCCCCCCCCCCCTACATTGACGGCATTTTGCCGACGCTTTCATCCAAAGCGACTTGCAGCCGTTCACGCACACGCTCACACACCGACGGCGGAGCCGACCACGCAGGGCCACTGCCAGCTCGTCAGGAGCAGGGTGAGGGGTCTCGCTCAGGGGTCACCTCCACACTCGTCCGGTTACCAGTTAACCAGCTCTACCTCCTGAGCTACTGTCGCCCCTTGTGTGTTGCGGGTTTAAACGAGGAAGTCTGAGGGTTTAGTCTGGCGCCTTGACATCTTGCGGAGCTCACGGATCGTTTGAATGGGGAGACCGTGAACCTGAGGCCGTTGGGTTTAAGTCCTGATTGGCTGTAAGATTGTGTGATTTAAAGGTTAGATAACTAGCTTTTCTTTCTATCCGTTCCTGCTGCCGTTTCAGTTCTTGTTTTTGCTTTGCCCACTTGTTGTTCCAGCACAGTGGGTTCAAGAAGTGGGCTGTAGGAATTAACTTAATGTGGCAATCTCAAAGATCTCTGTTTTGTTGTCTTTGGCGCCACCTTTGGTGATAAGTGGTTACTGTTCACATGGATGCCTAGCTTCATTCAACATTCATAACACTGCAAATAAAAGGACTTTCATCAGTGGGCCCTAGGCTCAATAACCATTATGTTCCCTCATTCTGCAACAGATAGTGACTTAACTGACATTCATTTAAATGAGAATCCTCTAGATCTGCTCTTTAATTATTGCAATTATTGTTATAAGTGGTTGTTGAGTGCGATGAGGGGAGAGTGTGTTTTACTGTGTCCATAAGTGGACGAGTTTAACTATCTAAAAAGGCGGACACTGATCCATCTCCATGGTCTTCTATCCTCGTCTCCAGGGCAACAGCTCCGAAAGCCCGGTCCCGTCCACCTCTGAGTCCAGCACCCCCAGCGCGCGCCGGCCCGCCTCGCAGGCGCCCGCCCGCTCCCACCCCCACGTCTCCTACTCCCCGCTCGCTCCCTGTCACGCGCAGCCCCGCGTGGGCGAGGAGGAGGCGGAGGCGGGAGACGAAGAGGAGGAGGAGGAGGAGGAGGAGGAGGAGGAGGGGGAGGAGGGGGCGGAGCAGCAGCAGGGCAGCCCGGAGACCATGCGGCGGGGCAGGCCCTCGTGGAAGGGCCCGCAGCCGGGGGCCCCGGGCGAGCGGCGCGGCGAGGCCGGGCGGCACCACCACCACCACCACCAGCACCACTCCCCCCCGCGCCGCTACCCCTCGGAGCCCTTCCTGGCGTCGCAGGAGGACGACCACAGCCCGGACGCCGCCGGCCCCATGGAGACGCTGACCTTCGAGGCGGCCGTGGCCCACAGCCTGGGCCGGTCGAACACCGTCACGGCGTCCCACTCGCGCTCGCGGAGCGGCTGGCAGATCCCCAACGGCGGACACTTCCGGAAACGCATGGGGCAGGCGGCGTCGGTGGCGGCGGGGGAGGCCCTGAGTGACACCGAAGAGGAGGACAGGTGCTGAAACAGGAGGCGGAGGGAGAGGCAGAGAGGTGGACCCCAATCAGAGAGGTGTCGGAGAAACACTCGCGAGGAGCCGAGAGACGACGGCTCTGTGCGGAGGCGATCAAAGTGTACAAAGCTGCCAGGCCGCTGCTTGCTGCTGAATGTTCTGATAGACAAAGTGAACTTTAAAAGAAGAAGAGTGGACCCTCGGAGCAGTGTTTCCTGAAGCTGTTGTGTCTGGTTCAACACAGAACATTATGAAGAAAAAAGGTATTTAAATGACTGGGATTGGAATTGGATAGAAGTAATAATGAACCCCAGATATTCCCTTCTGTTCATGGTATATAACTGCAGTGAACGATGGGCGGAATGAGTAAATGTCATACATGTCAATAGGTATCGTCATTTCTGGAGGTGTTACTAATCGCGGCTCAGTGTTGCTTTTTACCGTGTGTTGGATGTGTGGACATATACTTTGGGACAAAGGGGCACTGGACTTCTTTTAAATCGACCTTTTTCTTTTGTATATACATGGTGATCATCGAGCCATTCTCCATCCATTTTTTCAACAGTTTCTTTGACCGGATGAACACAGCTGGGCGATCTGATAGTGTGGACATTTGCTGGTTAACGTGGCGACTAATATAGCCACATGAATGCAATAGACTTGTTATAATATATTGCTGGTGTTGATATTATTAAATGTGAAACAGAGGGAGGTTTGAGGGAAGAGATGTTAGTAACCAGATTAAATACATTATGAATTATACGTAATACATAATTGATGCTAAATCATTTACATAGATCTATAATGTCCAACTTCCATTAGCAGGCTTTTTTTGTAGGCTTTTTTCAACAATTGTTTTGAATGCCCACCCTTCCTCCACCTTTACAATTTATAATTTTAGGACCTTTTTATACTTTAAATTGAAAAATACTGTGGTATATGAGAAATAATAAGTAAATACTCAAACTAAATGATCGTTTTAGCTCTTTTCAACTCTTTAGCAATTGTTTCTTCTTTGTGAATATTGATTAAAAACATTGCAGGCAACTGTACAGAAACTGTAGACTTCATGACATACCATTGCTTCACAAATTACTAATTCTAATTACTAATAATGTACAGGAAAAACGCTGTCTGTAAGATTTAACAAAATAACGAGTGGCAAAACCCTATTGAGCCGGTTCGCTTTGAAGCCGCATACATTTCTGCAATGGTCATAGTATGGTCATAGGTATTTGTATCTGTTTAATTTGCCTGAAGTTGGCCGATTCTGTGAGGCTCGCTTAACCAAGAAAATGAAGGTTTGTACCATCATTTACTGGAATGCAATTAATTGTTGGTTTTTATGTGTACAATACTTGTAAATACAAATAAAGGTGTCATCAAGTTGCACTTTTATTGCCTATCCATTTTATTAAAATGTAATAAATGATTTTAATCATGGGCAAATATTTCATACAAACTAAACGATATCTTATCTTATTAAAATAATAAAATAGTATTATATTTATAAGAAACGTCCCAGTCATGGTCCTCATCCTAGTTTGACGTGATGGAAATCCAACCAATGAAATCGCTGAAACCAAAAAAAACAACACCGCGGATCGTGACGTCATCTCCAGTGGCCCGACGCGTCATCGGGGAGGCAGAGGCTAGGCTAGCAAAGAAAAACAAACCGAGTTCGTGCTGCTTATTCGCGGAGCGGAGGGGATGTCGACCCGAGCTAATAAATACATCCGTTTTATTTAGATCCACCGGTGCCGACCAAGTGAATGTTGTCTCCAGAGTTAGATTTTCCGCGGAAGATGAGCTCAGTGCAGCGGGGAAGGCGCTAACCTGGCTAGTTAACAGCGGCTAGTTAGCCAGGCTGCTAACCTTCTTTGTTTTGATGCCTTCAGCTGATCCCTGTGCAATGTGCACCAGCGGTTAGCAGAGGCACACGCGTAGACACCCCACGCATGCATGTCATTCATAACATATTACAACATGACATATTTCTTCCTCGGGTGCTTTAATGTTTGGATTTAAACACATTTAATCGGATCGAAGTACAACATCTGTGGCCAAGTGAGGGAAGCTCGACTGCAACAACAACAACAAGCCAGACAGACAGACAGCTGGTCGCCTGGTTGGCACACCGCTCTGCCTGGACTGCGAAGAGAGAGACATGGGCAACTGTCTGAAGTCTCCCACCTCGGACGATATATCGCTGCTGCACGATTCCCTGTCAGATCGGGCGAGCTATGGCGAAGGGCCAGACCCCGACCTGGAGCCGCCTCCGCCCTACCAGGTAGGGACCCGTCCCGAGTCTGTGTTTATTGCCTCGTAATGTACAATCAGAAAACATCTTCAGGTCGTCGGTATTGTATTGCTGTTGTATTATTATTTTCCCATAGGCTATTCAATATAGAGCAGCACACTTGATTATTCATTCCAATTAACCAATCGAGTATTTAAGTTGTTACATTTTCAGGGCACTAGTGTTTTACTGACTGAAAATAGGAAACTGTGTTTCCTAACCCTAAGCCTTTGTCTTCCAGGAGCAGGCCAATATGCCGATGTACCATCCCACCCCCAGTCAGACTCGCCTGGCCACCCAGCTGACTGAAGAGGAGCAGATCCGCATCGCACAGCGTATCGGCCTCATCCACCACCTCCCCAAGGGCGTGTACGACGGAGGCCAGGACGGCTCGGAGAAGAAGATCAGAGAGTAAGCTTTTGAATAACAATAACAAAAAAAAACGATTTCAACTTAATCAAGTGTTAGAGTTGGACCTGAAATGCAACTAAATCCACTGTTGTTGCTTTCCTGTCCCAACCCCCCACCCTCCCCTAGGTGTGTGATCTGCATGATGGACTTTGTGTACGGCGACCCTATCAGGTTCCTGCCCTGTATGCACATCTACCACATGGACTGTATCGACGACTGGCTGATGCGCTCCTTCACCTGCCCGTCGTGCATGGAGCCCGTGGACGCCGCCCTCCTCTCCACCTACGAGACCAACTGACCGGACGTCCACCGACCCCCCCCCCCCCCCCCCACCCCCACCTGACGCTGACATCCACCACGCCTCTCCCTCGTCCTCTTCTCACACACACAGAAAACAAAACGGAAAACCCAACCTGCTGCGCTTCAGCAGCAAAGGATGTGCAAGGCGGTAGTGCGGCTGGGGGCCCGCTCTGAAAACAGACCGTTTTGATAGCAGCCGGTGATTCGATCGACACGACTACAGCGGATAGCATGTGGTGCCTCCTGGGCGTGACACCCAATCAACTTGTCCACACTGCTAGAATAATCAAGACAAGATGGCCACACAATTGTTTCTTTTCGGACGACAGTGCATGACCGTGGTTGTCGTAATTGTGTGTGTGTGTGTGTGTGTGTGTGTGTGTGTGTGTGTGTGTGTGTGTGTGTGTGTGTGTGTGTGTGTGTGTGTGTGTGTGTGTGTGTGTGTGTGTGTGTGTGTGTGTGTGTGTAAGGGGAGGGGCGTGTCTTCATTTCCACCTGAGCTGGACTCGGTGGTGTCCCATCCCGAATAGCATCGGTTTTACTTGGTTAGCATTCATTCAGTTCAATGTTTCTGCTACTGACTTCACTGACCAAATTCCGTCAGCAAGAATTTTCATTGGTTCAGTGTGTGTGTGCGGTCTCAACTGGAAACATAACGTTGGTTATGTCTGCTAGACTTGTTCATCGCTGTAAAAAAAAAAGATAATACAGGAAAAAAAACTAGAGCGACATAAAAAAGCTTTGCACTTTGTTGAAGTGGGCGTAAAATACAAAATTGTACACTGGTAGTGTTGAGTAATGAACCCTGTCATATTTCCCAGAAACCACAAGCCGCCATTCAGCAACAATGTATATGTAATGCAGAGTTAGGCTACACGACTCCTGGGCTACTGAACTCAACGGCATCTCTTTGAGTTTCATCGAGTTTCTTCTATACATTGTGGCCACTCTGCCGCTCTGATGAAGTGCGAATCCAAAGTTGTGTCAAAAACAACTTTTGCGATTTGAAGGATGACCCATTCAGCGTTTGAATTGTGAAAGGTAATACACGTTACCCAAAGAGTAAAAAACAAAGCTGGTTCGCCGTTGCAAAAAGGGCTCAAACGCAGGAGCCGGTGGATCAGCTTAAACTGAATAACGCTTGCACAAATACTCATCGGATCCAGAGATTTGCACTTTACTTACATGACTATAATGGAATTCATAGATTAATATATACTTTAAATATCTTGCACTATCCATTGTATTGCTTTCCATTTTTATTTTTTCTTTCCTTTTCGTTGCAGACAGGTTAAGTGGAAAGCCATCAATGGTGACAGTCATCCTGATGACCTATTTCATGAATTGTGTAATTCAGTAATAAGAGCCGGTCTGGTGTGTTTTGCTTGTGTGACCCCTTGTTGTGTTTTAGTGTCTGTACAGAGGGACAGAGGTTCGCTCCACTGTGACAGAGAGTCGGCTAGATCACGTGACAGGTCAGGCCATGTTCCAATCAAGGTCATGCAGCCTATTGATTCATTGTCTATAGGCTGCATCTTGGTTTATTGGTTTTGTTGCAGTTCCCTGTTGCCTGTTCATCAGATTTAAACTGAAGTGTGAGTGGTTTCATTTCATATGTGATGCTGTGTTCTGAGTTTCTTTGGTTGCAATCCTTTTTATTTTTATTTCCACCTTGTGTCTTGGCCAAGTGTTGAAGTTTTATAGACTCCATTGTGTATTTAGGAGACTAACCACTCTAACTCTTAATCTATATGCTACATATAGTTTTAGCATGACTATGCAAACCTCTGTCCCGAATGAATCTCTGAGAAAGAGAGTTGAGATTACACCTTTTCAGTCATGGGCATTTCTATTTCAGCATTTATTATTTTGACTTTGGTTTGAAATCTGAAAATGTCCATGTCCATTTTGTTCTTTTGAAGTCTAACATGCCCTTATGTAAACAAAAATAAATCTGAAAGCACACGTTTTGTCTCATTAAATCATGGACGCACATTGTTAGTAGTCAAAGACGTTATAAATAGTTCTTTGAGCTCAACGGGTTAACTCTGAGAGAGGGATTATAGAGTGCCATTGTTTCTCAATTGAAAAGAACCCTGCTCAAATCCCCCACCGACGCACAGTTTGCACAATCAGTGTGTTACCTGCTACAGATCCCCCACTGACCATTCCAGTCCCACGGTGCTCACACTGTGACCGTTCCTCTCTTTAAATGAGGGTCTGCTCATCTCAGATTATGCCTTTTATTTATACACGGTATGTTTCTGATCGGCTTGTGAGGACAGAGTTGCATTTTAGGTCGGGTCTTAACATTTCACAATCTTTCTCAACCGCCATGCCACACATCTGCATGTTATTATCAGTAATTACACAATGCCATGTGTTCTTGTGATTAACCTGTGACACAGTAAATCCGCTTTGCAGTGCATCAGTAACCAGGGGATCTCTGCAAGCTGTGGCGCATGACGGCAGAGATTACAATTGGGCAACTTTTAGGGAAGCAAAGCTTCTGAGGAAGGATTAATATGTTGGTGTTGCAAACACAATGGAATGTTCAGCGTACTGTTGTACAAATAAGGTAATGCAATTAAAAGGCTTCCAGAGCCCTTTAGTCAAATAATGGCCTTGTATTTGGTAATACAAATGAGCTTAAAGAAACTGTAGAAAACAGTAGTGCAATGCATTGAATTGAGTTCAACTTAGAAAACACTTTTATATGAATTCTTGAAGAGAAACCTGGTTTAGCTTTCTTTTAGGGAGCTCAGATGAAAACGGTCGGCTACACAATCTATGCTAAAGGAAACTTTGAATGGATGCCAGCAGGCTATCCACTATGTTTTGCTATCAAAGTTATTTTAATTTGTATAGCTTCCACGGATTATACATTGTTGATGTAATCCAAAAACAGTGGGGGACACAACTTGTGAACCACAAACATCCATTTATTTTCATCACACATTTGAACAATATACTTTAGCGGTTCTCAACAAGTTATGCTTTGTGAAGTTATGTCCTAAAGAAATCAGAGGAATAGCACAAAATACTCATTATATTTACATGAGTATTTACATTATATTTGAATCAAACAATTACATTAGAATCGACATGACCACGACCAACCCTTAATCAATCAATCAATTCTCCCTCCTCAGAACAGTGATAGGTGTCATTGTGTTCCTCCGGCGGGTTAGGGTTTGTACATCCCGTGGAACGTGACGGGCATGGTGCACTCCACCTCTGCCCGGGCGATCTCCGTCAGGTCCCTGGCGTTCAGGATGAGCATGTAGCCGGGCCTCTGGGAGCCCGGGGCCACCACGATGGTGAGGAGCACCCCTGTGGGCCACCACAAGAAACAAGCAGGGTCGTAGTTACGGTGGGTCCGCTTTGTGAAGGCTTAACCCTGATTGACATTTACATTTACATTTAGGGCATTTAGCAGACGCATTTAGCAGACGCTTTTATCCAAAGCGACTTACAATAAGTCTGTCAGAAGAAAGAGAAACGACAATATATCGCTGTTGGTACAGTGAGGATGTTCATAGAACCAAGTGCCAAGCACTAACAATCACTAGGTTAACCCATTCCCTGTACACAACAAAGATAGCTAGATAATAGCTAGATAAGATCCTACACAATGCTAAGTACTATTTTTAAGTGCCAGGACATACAACATACAATAAGTGTGTACATTAAGTGCTTAAAGTAAGCTCAAGGACGTACAACATACAATAAGTGCTTTTGGAGGGTTTCCCACCCCTCCTACACACTTATTCTATGTTGTACGTCCTGGGGGTGGCTATGCAGAGTCTAGGTGAACTCTGAACAGGTGAGCCTTCAGTCCTTTGCGTTAGTCTTGTTGCCGTTTTCCGTGGACCTACCGTCGTCCTCGTCGATGCCGTCGGGGGTCTGGACGAAGAGGGGCTCGGAGGGGTAGGAGTCGGGCTCCTGCCACACCAAGGTCTCCTTGGTCTTCACGTTAAGCTTGACGATCTGTGGAAACAACAGCGAATCCGTAGCAGTGACTAACACATGTGTAAATGGAATGCATTTTTTTCAGCCATTCATGCACACATTCACACACCGACGGTGGTGTCAGCCACGCAAGGCGACGGCCAGCTCGTCAGGAGCAGTCAGGGTGAGGCGTCTCGCTCAGGGACACCTCGACACTCTAGGAGGAGGTGGGGGTTGAACTAGCAACCTTCCGGTTACAAGTCAACCTGCTCTACCTCCAGAGCCACATGTTGCCCTTAGGTTGTAGGTTGGTCCATTGAGCGTGATCACATAAAACTGTCTATGTTACACAGTTTTATTTATTTTTTAAATTATTTAAATTATTTATTATTAATATTTAAAAGTACAGAGTACAGTTCAGCGTCCATCTTTACGTACCCTGTCAGGGATGAAGTGGTTGAGACCCAGGCCGTAGGCGTATGTGTAGTTCTTTCCAGCGTACTTCTCGTAGTTGATCTGGGGGAACTCAAAGGCTAGTGACGACCGCAGGGGGGAGAAGCGCATGGAATAAAGATGATTAAAACAAAAAAAATTAAAACAGTTACACAATGAAAACACACAAAGTTACACAATAAAAACACCTTCATGAAACATTGATTTCCCCTCTAAGAACCTCTCCAGGGATGCTTACTTTTGAGAAACAAGGACAGAACCCAACTCAATTGGGTTGAACAGGGTGACAGCCGCTTGTGTGTGTGTGTGTGTGTGTGTCTGTCTGTGTGTCTGTTTGTCTGTGTGTGTGTCTGTGTGTGTGTCTGTCTGTGTGTTTGTGTGTGTGTACCTTGGTTGAGCCCTGGTTGTGTGTGTGTGTGCGTGTGTGTGTGTGTGTGTGTGTGTATGTACCTTGGTTGGACCGTGTGTGTGTGTGTGTGTGTGTGTGTGTGTGTGTGTGTGTGTGCATGTGCGTGCGCCCGTGCGTGCACCCGTGCCCGTGCATGTGTGCGTGCATGCGCGTGTGTGTGTGTGTGTGCATGCGTGCGTGCGTGCATGCGTGTGCATGTGTGTGTGTGTGTGTGTGTACCTTGGCGGGGCCCCGAGAACAGCACCTCGGGCTCCAACCAGATGGTCCCGTCGGAGTGCATGACAGCGGTGGCCGTGGTGTAGGGCAGGCTCACCAGGTTCTTCCCCTGCTCCTCCTGCAGTGGTTCACCAGCGCCAGGAGAAAACAGGGTTAGTGTTCAGCGGGACGTCGTGGCTCTTGCGCCGTCGCATGCATGTGCTCTGCGGGGGGGGACCCACCTTGTGGATGTCCAAGGGGATGACATATCGCCGCACTTCCGGCTGCGGCGCCATCATGGCCGCCTTCTTCACCTCGTCCCAGTTGGCGCGCAGGTTGGCCAGCCAGAGGTAGTTGTACACAAACTCGAAACTGCAGCGTAAAGGGTTAAAAAGAGTCAACTAAGACTGAGTCAAACATATCTACTTATAATCTGATTGTTTTCAGAGTGGAGTCTTTGGTTTTTTTGAATGGAAAACACTAATGAGTGTCATGATTCATTTCATTGATTACCCTTTCCAGGCGCACACGTCCACCACGACAAAGCCCTCGTCTTCGTAGGTGTTGATGTGGTGGAAGAGGCCGATGGGGGCCGCCCTGAACTTGTGGTCGATGTACTCCCCGGGGTCTTTGCTGGCCAGGTGGAACCAGGTCTGTGAACACAGATGGACGGCGGTATGACGTCTCGTAATAGACTGGATCGTAATAACACCGTGTGGGAGGGTGACACATTGGCCCCCCTGGCTACGCAGGAACCACAACAAGCTGTAGCTCGGTGGATTTGAACGGCGGTAACGCACCCCCAGGGTCTCGTTGGACTCGAAGCAGTCCATGTAGTTGGACCCCCGGATGCTCCAGGCACTCAGGAACTTCAGCAGGTTGATCTTCACGGGCGTCTCCACAAAGACAAAGTAGTTGTCGGACATGCCGAAGCTGGGAAAGCAAAAAATACATGATGTCAGTTCAATAAAGTGGGAGAAATCGACCACGTTCCACACACAGCTCACAACCTGCTGTTGGAGTGTGTGTGAGATGCAGGTGTTACACACCTGTGCACATAGGAAGGCTTGAAGCGCTCAGCGCTGGGGAACTGAACCACTACTTTGGACTTCTCAATGGGATCCGATTTATCTAAGAGAGAGAGAGAAAATAGTATTTCAATACATGTAAGATATGATATAATATATACGTAACGATTATTATTATTATTATGGTCGATGGCCTATTTAACTAATGAAAGACCTCATTCTCCCCCCTCCCCAATACATTACACATAAAAGTTATAACGAGTATGAACGGCTTAAAGGAGTGGAAACAGAAACAAGATCCACCTTTCTGTGTCGGGGGCATCCTGACGATGTTGTAGGCCAGAGTCGCTCCTTTCCCCATGCAGTTTCCTATGTTGTACACGGTTCCATCTCTCTCAATGTGGGGGTGGGCGGTCAGTCCGTTGACGTTGACATAGTTGCACAAGTCAACCTGCATGGAAATAAAAATACTCTCTGTATAATTTGTGTCATTTCCATTTGTGGAATATATACTACTAAGCAATCTATGTTTAAAAAATAAGATGGCTTCGGGTTTTCTGGCTAACTATACTGTTGGGTAATTGCACTAGTCCTTAATCCCTAATCCTGATGTGAAAGAGCTAAAGCTTTATTTAAAGAAAAATGGAGAGCGTTCCACCTTCTTGGTCGTCTCCAGAGTGTCCGTGTCGACTTTGGTGATGAAGTTGGTTTCTGTCACTGCGTAATAGTCCTCGCCGATCGGGTAAACGTTCACCAGGCAATTATCTGTCACCTCAACACCCTTGAAGTAAGAGAAAAACCTGCAGAACAAAAGACAATCATTTACCTTTAGGGGCTTTAGCAGACGCTTTTAACCAAAGCGACTTACAATAAGTACATTTGTCAGTAGAAAGAGAAACAACAATATATCGCTGTCGGTACAGTAAGGATGATCATAGAACAAGTGCCAAGCGCTAACAATCACTAGGTAAACCCATTCCCCGTATACAACAAAGATAGCTAGTATAAGACGCTACACAACTTAGTGCTATAACTAAGTACGAAATACAAAAAGTGCACCTGGACTCTATGCAGAGTCCAGGTGAACTCTGAACAGGTGATCAGATTCAGATTCATAATTTATAATGATATACATACAGAGAGAGCAAGCCTTGTTAGCTTAGATTGTGTCTATTAGAAAGCCCACCTGGAGAAGATGTTTTTACAGGGATCAGGATATGCAAAGGTGCCAAACTCAGTGATGACCACGCGCTTCTCTGTGATGGCTCGTACATAAGCGTCCGTTTTGATAAACCTAGATGTACAGTAGATGTGGAGGTAAGAAGAAATATGTTTTCATATTTGTTTTCAATCAACAGCATCCAACCGTGTGTAACTTTATAAATCTCTAGTCTTACTTTCTAAAGTAGGTGACCTGTCCATTCTTGAAGTCAAATTTGTGCATGAGCGCCTGGCCGTCAAACAGGTGATAGAAAGGCTCATCTCCAACCTCAAAGAGACCAGGTCCCAAGCGCAGAAGACTCCCTCTTAGGAAGGAAGGAATTCTCCCTGTAAAGTGCAAACATCAACGTCATCCACAAGTAGCAGGGAACAGCAACAGAAAGCCAATTCATTTAAATACAAATTCATATTTCACCCAATATTTCGGATACATCTATGCATCCAATATAGGGTTCTCAATGGTTTGTCTAAATGTGTGTGAGACACACACACGGTTTATAGACACATGACCACTGGGAGATGCCCACACACCTGTGATGATCGCTGGAATAGGCTCAGACAGCTCTTCACAAGTCTCAAAGATCTTTTTGTAGCTCCCCGCTGGATGTTCGATTCTGAAATGTCAACACGATGAGAGCATTGAAGTGTGAGGAGATTTCCACCCTTACAGAACGTTTTTCTGTGTGACCAAAGGTTTTAAACGGGTCACCCAGTTCATGTTTCCTCAACATGGCTATAAGGTCAAAGTAACCAATATAACCTTTAAACATCCCACGAGTATTAGCTGTTTGGCATCAAATCCACAGAGCCTTCAAGTCTCCGGGAAAGGAAAGGATTAATCAAAAACATCTACAAAGATCAAATCAAGTTTCCAGCCATTTAAACCAAAGTCACAGCTCAAGAAAGTGTTGCATTTTAGATTAAGTTTAGAGGGTAAACCTTCTGATAATCTCACAATGCAACCAATGTTCAAAACTATAATCATTATCATTATATTAACAATTTATGTCATGTCAGGTAGGCAATGTTACACTCCATCACTAGCAGCTCCTATCAAGCTGAGGAATCCAAACTCACCTGCTAACCATGGCTTCGTCCTCTGTAATCACACAAACACAATCAAATAGTCTCTGGTCAGTTCGGATATGGAGGTCTCTGATTTCCCCTCTGATGAAGGTCGGCCTACATAGGCCTATTTTATAGGGTACCTATACTCTTGGAATCCTTGGAATCCCTGTATTAGGGCCGGCCCATTGTGCAGTAAACCATCCTACTAGCCAATCACATTGCATGGTGTGATTGCTCAAACAAATTCCATTATGCCAATATCCTTCTATAGCCGCCTCTATGGACCGACCCTGTTGACGGATTTATTCAAAGTTTCACAAAGTTATAACTCAATCTTGTATAACACATCTTGCAATAACACACGTGATTGAAGAATGGGTCATGCAGACGATGGCCGGTAGGCTGAAGTTTAGCTTTCACAAAAGTGGCGTAAGGGGCATTGATTCTTACACTACTGTTTGAAAGTGTAATCCTTTCAAAATGGAATTAGTACAGAACAATGGAAGTTACTTTTAGGCAGAGTGATAATAAATAAATAGTATAAGAAAGCACGTAGTATTTTCAAAGAAAACGCTCTATAAACTGGAGACCGAAATAAACCTGGATGTATTTCTTCATTGCGAAACCCAGGGACCTCACATTTTCTCGTCTCATTACAACCGTAATCCAGGTACGAGGATTATGACAACACGGAGCGAAGACAAGAGCTGCATTGTGTGAAAGTCTTCTGCGCAATAATAACACCATTCAGTAAAGGGTGTGTGTCTAAAGGTTTTGAATGGACCACTAAAGCACATGGGTGGATCTCTAAACCTGGAACTAATCAATTAACATCAAGAACACAGATTGATCTTTAGATTTGTTTGCAGTGATAATATTCAATGTAAAGAATGTCCGACCCAGATTTATATAGGCCTTATCCTGAAATCTGTGATCCTAATCTCACAAATTCAGTTGTAGGCCTACTTAAATTGTGTCGAAATATAAGGAAAGCACAGCAGGGATAAATCCATCTATAGGCCTAGCCACCGTCCAATTGACTGGCCAAAGGGCCCTAAACCCTTTAGTATATGAAGTAAACCCTACATGACTATCCATATATGTTGTTACATCATTCTCTCTAATATTACAGAATGCCATAACTGTAAGTCTCTAATGTAATGATATCCTTATATTTGCCCATAACATCAACACCACAGATATAGCCCGGCTGTATGGGACAATAATCTAAAATTGTCTAAAATTCACCTTTGCATAAGGGACATTTTCCCAACGTTTTTTCTTTTTCCAGTTTTGTTTACATTTGGGCAGTTACATGTATTGTATATGATAGTATATACAATTGTATATGATAAATTATGTTTCATATACTACTACACAACTATCATTATCGACGCGTACTCTCGTTCATCAATTAAAAAAAACACATTTTGTGGGAATGCTCGGGCGACCTCTGCTGGTTATAGCATTAATTACAAATTAGTCCAGGGACAAAACAATGTACTGTGATACGGGTAGACATCATTGCAATGGTCATATTGTAAATACAAAAACGATTGTATTGCAATTAATGTCAATTGTGAGGAAAAAAAATGCAGATACAGAATGCCAATTGTTTTTGTTTATCGATGCATAAGGACACATCTGGGGGTTATGAACAGGAATGGGTCAAGTTCTGGGGAAACAATGTTCAGTCAACCGTCTGTCCATCTCTGCCTCTTTGTGGCAGTGTGTTCGTTGTCTCTGTAAGATTACAATATGTTCATTGTCTTTAAGATTTTATTTTTTTTACATTTTAGGGGATTTTACTGACGCTTATATCCAAAGCAACTTACAGCCATTCATTCAGTGGAGTCAGCCACGCAGGGCGACTGCCAGCTCGTCAGGAGCAGTCAGGGTGAGGCGTCTTGCTCAGGGGACACCTCGACACTCGGCTAGGAGAAGCCGGGGATCGAACTAGCAACCTTCCGGTTACCAGTAAACCCGCTCTACCTCCTGAGCTACTGTCGCCCGGAACCTCTTTCTGGATGAGCTACATCCAGATGTGGAAGAGCTACATCCAGATGTGTAGGAGAAATGTTCCTCCTCATCGTCACTACACTCTGAGCACTGCCTCCCTCCAGGAAGGGAGGGGGGGGGGGGTCACCAGAGTCCCCTGCTTCCCTGAAGTCCTCCTCCTTAAGGCTCCTCTTCCGGAACTGCAAGGTGTAGCTCGGTGAGGGGTGGAGGCCGGTTCACCACCACCCGTCACGGACCGGGGGCTCAGCCCTTCTGGGAGAGCCGGCGGGTCCGTGTGGGGCTGCTGCTGGTTGGCTGGAGGGTGGAAGAAGGGATTTGGTGGCTCTCTGGGGGAGCATCGTGAGGAGAGAAGGGCCTGGAGCCTGGAGGTCTCCAGGGTTTTCCTCGAAGGATGGACCGCTGTGGTGGTCAGAGTCCAGGCTGGTAGAGGACTGACTCTCACAGGCATCAGAGTCCTCAGAGTTCTCTTCAATTCAATTCAGTTGTATTAATATAGCCCTTAATCACAGGTACGGTCTCAACAGGCTTAACAGGCCGAATTATATTTATGACTGCCCCCTGTACACAGTTAGTTACATATTCAAACGGGTCTAACACGGCACCAATCCAACCAATGGCTCCAAAACCAGGCCCTGAGCAGATGCATCTTTATGTTTACACTACACTACAGAACACAAAGTAATAAACCAACGTCAGCCATGACCGTGTAACAGTCAAATTCCTGAGCTAAAAGGTTAATATCACTTCAGTGTACATCTCATTATGACCATTTATGCATGATGTACACGCAGCAGGTTTTGCAAGCATACATACGATACGATGCCATGATTTATATGGCCGACAGCAGCGACGCGCGTCACTGTGCAGCTGCACGACGCATGCGCAGTAGCCACCGGGGTTATCAATATGGTGGCGAAATCTTTGCAGCAGGTTTTTCCGTCTGCTGTCATGTGGATTTGACCTCTTCAGCGCTACGAGCCGTTGTCATTCGCCGGGGGATCGTTCAAAGGCTCGCTGTTCACGTGATTGTTAGATATTTGTACTGAGAAAACATGAATTACTCCACGAAGGTGGTGCAAGTGACGAACGTGTCTCCGAGCACAACGTCCGAGCAAATGCGCATGCTGTTCGGGTTTCTCGGGATCATCGAAGAGCTCAAGTTGTTTCCACCAGAGTGAGTTCAATGTTGCTTGGTATTTGATAATTTTTTTCTTGCAATTCAAAGCCCAGTTATCATGCGTTTCGTGTTTAAAGGACATTGCGTTGGAGCTGTGCTGTGCTGTTGTCGTGTTGTTGCGCTCTAGGATTGCGTAACTCTACCCAACATACCCGCCGTTATCGGTGTTAGGTGATGGGTTAGTGGAATAACATGGAGCGTATTCTTATTACCACCTAGGGTTAAAAACGCAATGCATGTTTGGCTTTATTGACATGCATCCTATCGGGTGCGTTCATATCTCCCTCTCTGCGTGTCTGCTTGTTCGCCTTATCTGTTGCTGCCACCATCCTCACATCATCATCCTAAAGGCCTGACCATCTTTAACATGAGTCAATGTATATATTTTGATCTTTTCCTTTTAATTCTTAATCCAAAAATCCAATGTAACAATTTCCAACAGGAGTCATTAAAGTCAAGTTCTCTGTGGAAATGAACGGTGTAATTGCGCCAAGTAACTAAATGCTAATGAACCATTCCGCCGACACTAATGGCCTTTTCAGTTGGAGACATCTGAGAACAGCAGAGGTCCAGAGTGCATACCCTCAGTTGTTTTATTTATTATGGCTGCATCTCCAAGTTTCTGTAGTTGTAGGCCTACTTGTTTACTATGCCTGCTACATGATAGTTAACAACTTTATTAATTCTCCGGAGGGGAAATTCCAAACAGTCCAGTAGCAGTGGAAAACACAGGATAAGATACAAATACATATACAATACAATACAATAAAATAAATACAATACAATACAATAAAATAATAAATACAATAAAATAAATACAATACCCTTGTAGTAGGCGTCCCCTGGCTGTTTGACAGGCTGGGTGGGTAATATGCATATCCATTGGTAATATATGCATGCATACCTTCTCAAATATAATAAGACAAAATGTGAACGATGCATATACACTCCATATGAACCCCAAATGTTAACCTACATTTTAGAAAATGTATGTCATTAATTAATCCAGGTAAACATTTGCCTCAATAAAAAGTTAATTTAAGTTGATTGTGAAGCCAAGATCCATTTAGTAATCTTGGAATTTTAGGACGCATTCAGATGTTCATTCAGATGATCATATTTGTATCATTTGAATACATGATAACATCAAAACATCTCTGCGTACTTCTCCCCACAGTGACTCTCCCATGCCGGTGACGTCCCGCGTCTGCTTCGTCAAGTTCCAGCAGCACGAGTCCGTGGGCGTGTCACAGCACCTCACCAACACCGTGTTCGTGGACCGCGCGCTCATCGTGGTCCCGTTTGCAGAAGGTTGGTGTCCTCTTCGTGTGCATGTGGGCGTGGCCATGATTAACTCAAAGGGCCGCGGTCGCTAGGTCTCTAGGGGGGGGGCACCTCATTAAAGCGTTTGAACCATCCCACCTGTCGTCGTTTTAAGCCACCTGCTTCACTTTGACCTCGTGGGATTACAATGCGAACTGACCAAAGTAATATTGGGAAATGTCAGCCGTTTTTTTGCTACACCCTCCCACCGTTGATAAGATCTTCATAACGCCATGCCTGAGGTGATGAGTGCAGATTTGTAAACTCTGATTTTTGGTATAACGTGTGCTAGTGAAACACACATCACCAGTCACAATATACAGGACCCCAAAGTCTTCTTTACACTCTAGAATGTGATGTTTGCTGAGCCACGCGTGCTGCAGATAACGAGACAAATGCACCCAGAACAGATGTGTGTTTACATGCTTAACCATGCATTTTATTTCTCCCCCCCCCTCCCCTCTCCCCTCTCCCCCTCTCCCCCCCCCCCCCCCCATTTTGGACTCCCCTGTGTTAAACTTCTCTCTGTTATTTGTTTGTGTATGTGTGTGCGCGCACGTGTGTGTGTGTGTTACTTTTGTAGTGGAGAAGGCAAAAGCAACCCCCTCGTTGATGGCTGAAAGTGATCCTCTGCCTGCCAACAGGGGATTGTAGACAATTGCAAAAGGCCAGCGAGCATTCCAGACCCCCCGCCCCCCCCAAAACCCCCCCTCCCTCTTTGTGTCTTCTATGCATTTTCTGACTTATCCCGCTTTCTCTCTTTC
Source organism: Micromesistius poutassou (assembly GCF_964030765.1). Lineage (NCBI taxonomy): Eukaryota > Metazoa > Chordata > Actinopteri > Gadiformes > Gadidae > Micromesistius > Micromesistius poutassou. The sequence continues at coordinate 13,245,530 of NC_140286.1, forward strand.
TCTCTCTCTCTCTCTTCTCTCTCTCTATTCCCCCCCCCCTCTCTCTTCTCCCCTCTCTTTCTTGTGTTTATTTTTTCAAGGTGTTTTTGATTTTATGAACTAGGGTGGGTGTCGAAGAAAGAGTCTCTGAGCCAAGGGTCAGTCCACGCAATCAAAATCAATCACTGACGCACTTCCAAATTCAGCCAAATTGAGGACAAATAAACACACAAACCGTCAAATATGGCAATGGTAGCAATGCAGTAATCACGATAACAAATCCTCATTCAACTGATTACATAACTGATCTAGTCAACTGATATAGAAAACCATGTGAAAACAAAATTGTGTATACCATCATGCTGATGCCTAAATCCGCTTGTGACGGGGCACAGCATTGGGAATATTTAGCACGGAAAATTATACGTTCAACTTTCCAAATGATCTCATTGGTCGTAGATGCCTAGCTGACATGACGCTATGTTAGTGCGATTCTCTTAACCAGGTCTTTTTGTTGTTGTTGTGTTTTACAGTTCTTTTTCCTGGCTCAGTCAGTCGTGTTTACCAGAACCTGCTGAAATACCACCCAACAATTTTGTCTCCTGCAACAAAATTCTCTCTCTCTCTCTCTCTCTCCCTCTCTCCCTCTCCCTCTCTTGTTTTAAATGTTGTCATTGTTGTGTGTCTGTTATCAGGGTGTTTGTGTTCTCTGGGTACTGCGACTCTTGGGGGTTTTCAGGTTTGCTTCACGGTGGTGGGCCGCCTTCAACCAATTCAGATTGTGAAATTGCAAAAAAAAAAAAAAAAAACATGTACAATTTTGTTTTTCCGAACGTTTGTGCAATCTGTCCACACTTTACACAAAAGCTTAGCTAGGTGACGCAGCGACAGGTAAGGTGATTAAAAAGCCCTAGTAAACAGCCGACGCATCACCTGCAACACATTTTCCTTTAGTGTTTAACTGCTGTGTCTTTTGATATTGATGCTTTGGGTGAGTATGAACAGCCTGTCAAAGTGTTGTTGCCAAATCCCCTGAAACTCTCTTTTTTTTGTGTATCTCGATTTTTTGTTTCTCTGTGTGCTTTTAGTAGCGATGCCGCCCACGTGAGTCGCTTGTTTCAGTAGACATCAGTATGAAACTTGAGGGCACAACCAACTGGAGAGCCGCTGTGCTTGCTAACGTTTGGTTCATGACTTAAAAAACATGTTCAGGTGATATACCCTCGGCAGTGTTCAATTGGAGTAGTGTGATAGTGTCCCAGCAATAGATATGCTACTGCAATGATTAAAAAAAAAAAAAAAAAAAAAAAAATGAATACAGAAAATGAAAAGATTGTGAAGCCTGATTTGTTTTCCCTCCTCGAGATGTGGCTGAGTGTTTGTGAGTATTTGGATGCGGTCGTGGACGTCCCCTGCGCGGTCTGACGCCCGTTTGGTTTCTGTGTAGGCTCTATCCCGGACGAGGCTAAAGCTTTGTCGCTGTTGGCGCCGGCAAACGCTGTCGCCGGAATCCTACCCGGAGGAGGCCTTCTTCCAACACCCAACCCGATGCCCAACCAGCACGTAAGACCCAAGCTTCGTCCATGCTGGGCCATAGCTTTGTTCAAAACAACCAAGTAGCGGTTGGTTTCATTCACTTAGAAAAAATAGTTTGTGTTGTGTTTTTCCAAAGCACTTTAGTTGAAGTGAGAACAAGATCAAGAACAACAAGAACATATATTTCACTAGTTTGACGAGATATTTTTGTGATTGTATGTTTATTGGATGTTAAATTACATTTAAATGTATTATTTGGTGTTACTTTCTGTTTTAGTTGTGTATGTGTGCCGGCTCAATACATTGAAGTGTGTTCAACAGAAGGGACCCAACAACATATGGAGGGGAAAAGTCCAAAAAACAAAGGAGGATCTGAGTGTCTCACTGTCGTACTCTATTTATGTTTTCACTTGTTTTGTCCCAGATGGGAGGGAATCCGTTCGGCGGTCCGAACATGGATGCAATGGCTGCTTTTGGATTCCCTGGTCCCAACATGAATCCCCAGGTGAAGTGTTTCCAGAGAAAACAAAAAGGTTTTCTCCACAGCAACTCAGATCGTCACATAAATGATCCTAACTCTCCGCTCGTCGTCTCCCTACAGGCTGCCGACCAGCTCCTAAAGTTCATGACTGATCCTAAGTAAGTAATGCGCGGTTGGGTGAAATTATTCTAGTGATGATGACATCACACACACATTAATGCCTGAATTTTTCACTCATGTCACCAGTGAGCTAATCAAACCTCAAAGTCTCTAACCAACTTTGAACTACAATCTTTCTACCAAAACGTGCGTCGTCTGCATATGGCTTTTACCTTCTCTGCACTGATCCCAATCTATGCATGTCTAGACTCAATCCCATGGCAGTCAACATGAATATGAATGCCAACTTGAAAGCCGAAGCAGCCAACAAAGAGATTGAAGAAGCTATGAAGCGAGTGAGAGAAGCCCAGTCTCTCATCTCCGCTGCCATCGAGCCTGGAAGTAAGTGGATGGGAACTCGAGAAGGTTACCTCTGCTGCACAATCTCTCGTCCAGTCAGCTCGGATGTCTCTTCACCTTCTCTGCAATCCTCGGGCTGTTTAGCACTTGGCTAAGACATGAATGCATGAATGAATCACGGTCTCACGGTTCTGCTGCAGATAAGGAGAGCAAGAAGAAGCACTCGCGGTCCCGCTCCAAGTCCAGGAGGAGGAGATCCAGGTCGCGTTCACGCCACAGGTGAGCGTCTGTTATAGAGCCACTGAAACGCAGACTCTCATGTGCGCCACAAGACTTTGTCTTGATTAGTTTGGGAAGAAGCACGTGGGTAGCGAAGCACTGGACTGCTACTCAATAACTGATGTAGATGTCGACGCTGGGCCTGTTTGGTCACAGTTCACCCAGACTCTGCATAGCCTCCCCTTCACCCCCCACACCCCTCTTACCCACTTATTGTATGTTTTAAATCCTGGCACTTAATGTACACACTTATTGTATGTGGTACGTCCTTGCACTTAGAAATAGTACTTTGTGTAGCATCTTATCCCGGCTATCTCTGTTGTATACGGGGAACGGGTTACCCTAGCGATGGTTAGTGCTCGGCACTTGGTTCTATGCACATCCTTACTGCACCGACAGCGATATACTGTTGTTTCTCTTCTTCTGACAAATGTACTTATTGCAAGACGCTGTGGAAAAAAAAAAGCGTCTGCTAAACGCCCTGAATGTAAATATTGACGAGCCAGAACCGGTCTTAAGTTGCTCGTCTCGCAGGCGTTCCCGAAGCCGATCGAGGCGCCGCTCCAACTCCAGGCCCAGGCGGCGCTCCAAGAGCCCCCGGCGTTCCAGGAGGTCCCACTCCCGAGAGCGAGGGCGAAGGTCGCGCAGCAGATCCAGGTAGGGCTCCGGTCGCTCGCTCACTCGCTCTTCTCCCACGGTCCCGCTCCATCAGAGGTCCCTGACAGACCTGACACTCAATCTCATTTCGCCAGAGACCGGAAGAAGGAGGAGTCGACGCGAAGGAGATCGAAAACACCTCCAAAGAGCTACAGCACGAGCAGGAGATCTCGCAGCGTGAGCACGCGGTGAGAACCGTCTCGGGTGTCGCCCCGATGGAGTCCTGCATGACCCCCCCCCCCCCACTCCCCTCCACTTATTGTCTGCTGTTACGACCCTCAAGTCTAGGGGACAGAGGGGGTCACATAAAGCCAACTCGAACGGTACACACTGAGTTTCATGAGAAAACAAAAAGGTTTATTGTAACAACAAAATAATATCTAGTCTGAAAGAAGCCATACATCATCAGGGTGAGCCAGGGCCCAAACAATAAACATAACAGACTTACCTTAAAACAAGAATAGTCTTTCCAATCACACTAAGGAATAACAAAGGGTAAGCCTAGCTCAACAAAAACAGGAGGAAAACGGGGCACCAAATGAAAGGCTTTTTTTTCATTTCCGTTAATCCAGGAGACGCAGGAAAAGTCGCAGTGCCAGCCCGTCCCCCAAGAGGTCCCCTAAGAGGCGGGTCTCCCGGTCCCCGTCTCTGAGAAGGTGGGTCCTCCCACGCGGTCACTGGCTCGCTGCACCCCTCCGTCCGAGCCCTGTCCGTCTGCCGTTCGGGGGGGGGGGGGCGGGCGCTCTGTATCGTTAACGCGCATGTCTCACCTCCCGTCAGACACAAGAAGGAGAAGAAGAAGGACAAGGAGCGGGAGCGAGAGCGGCGGAGCGACAAAGACCGCCTCCGCGAGGAGCGCGAACGCTCCGCCAGTAAGAAGAAGAAGAGCAAAGACAAGGAGCGGGAGCAGCGCGAGAGGAAATCCGACGGAGAGAAGGGCGACGTAAAGGTTGGCGTTAACGCCGTGCAACTTGTTTGCCCCTTTTTCTCTTATTCTCGTTTTCACGCATTAACGCTGTTATTCCCGCGCCAAAGTTGCAGATCACGAGGAACTACGACGAGGAGGAACAAGGCTACGACAGCGACAAGCAGAGGAAGGACTCGGACGACTCCGGCATGTCGCCGCACTCGGCGGACGGCCGCAGCAACGGCACGGGGCGCAAGCACGCCAAGGTCAACGGCGGCCTCCACGCAGACGACATGGACGTCAGCGACTAAGGGCCGTCGTAGTCAGAAGTGCCTTAAGGCTTAGTTATGGTTCCACGTCAGTGCAACAACGCGAGGGGGGGGGTTTGCGGACCCGTTACGTCCCTGCGTCCGCCGCAAAGGGCGGGGACGCGCGCCTCCCGGAAATTTGAACCGCGCGTCGCAGGAGCAAGGGCTGTGATTGGTCGAAGCGATGGTCGAAGCGATTGTCGAAGCGTGGTCGTTGCGTTGACGTGGAACCATGACTGAGGCTTTAGGGACTGCACTGTGTTTTAACCCCCCCCCCCCCCCACTTACGTTTGTTGTTGATAGAGGTTATGTCATTGTGTTTTGGTTCCCTCCCACTCGTGAATTGAAGTCAAACGTGAATTGTGCTTCGAGATGTGATCGGCGTCCCTCACACGACAGACTACTCTTCCGCCACTGGATAGAAACGAGATTGTCATTTCTATATACAGTTCAAACTGATGATGTTTTCAGAGGTAGCCCCATTATTCTTTTTCCTCCTCTTCGGATATAATCTATAGCTGCGGTTGCTATTTACGTTTTTGTTCTGGGGCTTGTGATTACGAGTGTTCAGTTGCTGTGACCTCCGTGTTCTGCAGAGCCTTTGTTTAGTGCTACTCCTGCTCCAGCATCTTACCACCATGTGGCTGCTCTGCCTGTTGAAGTTTGAACATGTTTTATCATTGTTTTTTTATATAAAAGCCTTCCAAGGGAAACCATTGTCTGTTTTTGCTTTGTTTTAATTCCTCTAAGGGTTAGCAGTAGGTAAAAGCGATATGCAGAAGATGCACATTTGGTAGAAAGATTGTAGTTCAAAGCTGGTTAGAGACCGAAATTTCTTGCTCACTGGTGACAAGACTAATATAAAGCATGCAACAATTAACTTCATGTAGTCATTAGATAACTTGAAATGTGCTGGTGCTTTATTTAAAGGGATGTCAAGTTTATAAAGCTTGTATATATATTTGAGATGAGACATCTGAAAAAGTGAATCTATTTCCAGTCTTGACAATTGTGGTATTCTTTAAATTAAATGAGTTCTGGGGGCGTAACATCAAGCCGGCAGCCTTGACATTGTTAACGGCATGAAATGTTTTACAATATTTAGTTTCTTTAGTAAGATAGCACATACTTCTAAAAACGTATTTATCCAGCAGGACAACATAGCCAGGGCATGCTTCAGATATCAGTGCAGTGCTATTACAACAGGTACGCTGTTATTGCATCTGGGTTTACACGCGCACAAACCCCCTTAATACGTTACAGTCCACTCACACACACGCACAGCTGAACCCATACAAACACAGCGAGACAGCCAAGAGGTAACAGAAGCAAACCTGAAGATACAGGAGCGAGAGCCCTGCACTGGAAGAAAAGGCTTGGGTATTAAACTGTAAGAATGTCCTTTTATGCCAAACTTTACCCCCAGCCCCTGATTTAAAAACATTCTGAAGTTCTGTAAATGTATTGCTACACAGTGTAGATCCTCTGAGTATATTGTACAGTATATACAACACAAAAATGTAAGCTTATTGGAGTATAATATAGCTGTAGGACACTGGATGTAGTGTTTGAGTGAATCCTTCAAAGGGAAAACAGTGCACTTTCAGAGGAGCAGACCGAGACAAAATGAGAACGCTTCAAATGGGTCCTCCCAGTGCCAGAAGTGGACCAGACAAATTTCATTTTTGAAACGAGGCCAGAGACCTCAAAGTGGGTCTTCTGTCACAGGAGAAGATAGCAGCACAGAGCAGTGGTAACACTCGTTCAAATGGCAAACAGAAAAAAGGTTAAATACAAGACTAGTGTGTGTGTGTGTGAAACGTCTAAAAACATGGCGCTTAAGTGTACCTTTATGTTAAATCTACAACGGACGATAAGATGGTCAAACTAAATTTAAAGTTCCCTTTAAAACAAAATCACAAAAAGATGAACAATCCCTCAATTCTTCTTCTCTGAAAACATAAATGTCAGTCGCTGGTCGTTTGCTGTCGTGGAGAGCTTGCATCCCGGGCCCCTCGTTCCTCCCTCCCTCATCCCGCCGGGGGGGGGGGGCCTCTGAGGTGCGGGCAGAACGCGAGCCACATCAGAGGTCGGGGAAGCGACTGGGATCCTCCTTGTATTCAGCAGGGATGGCGAAAATCGACGCCTCGAATTCACTGTAGCGGAACTCCTGGAAGGTGACGGTGGCGGTGATGGTGGGGAAGACCGGGATGTCTGAGAGGGGAGACAGAGCGTTACGTTAGGGGAAGAGCGATCGCTCCGCTGTGGTGAACCTCTGGAGACGCCGGCTGACCCTCTGGTCGGCCCTGGGCACCGCCACATACCCAGCTTGACCGGGAAGCCCGGCGGGAGTTTCATCTGGACGAACTCTCGGAGTTTGTTGAAGTGCTTGAACGGGGCCACGACCTCCAGCACATTCAGTAACCTGGAAGAAAATGAAAGTAAAAAAAAAATAATTAAAATTAAAGTGAAACTAAAAAAAAAATCAATACGGTTTTACGTAGGATCCATCCATCATCATCCACTCCATCTTTACTGACGGTTTTCTGTGTTCTGTGGCACAAACCATCCTGGCAGTCTCATTCCCACGAGACATTACAAAGGGTAATTGAGGCTCCTGCTTTGCGTTAGGAAAACAGTGAAATACCTTCCCGTAGCCACGTGTAACGTATCCCCGAGCCTAATTTCCTGCCAGGAGTTATTCATCTCAAGGAGGCTGCCCTTCTTATTTTCACCCACATGTTTCTAACGCGGGGAGACGTTTGCACGAGAAGATCCAGACAGCGAGAGGAAGTACTTACGACTCGATGCCCAGTGGGAAATCCTGGCTCATGGCTACGGTCGCTTTGAAGTTCTTCTTGCTTTCCTTGCACACGAGTTCCCTCCCCAGGTGAGGGGGCCTGGGCACAGCACAGAGGAGGAAGGGGGGGGGGGGGGGTGTTTGATTGGGCGGAATCTCATTCGGGAGGAGAGCATTGATAGTGCTACAGGAGCGACCTCGCACCTCATCCACCACCGTGCTTGGATGAGGTGTGAGCCAAGCGCCACGCAGTGCTTTGAGAATAGCTAAATATAATGCAATGAAATACTGTTGTAACGCCCGTCTATTCAAACCTCTCTCTCTATATATATATATATATATAAAAATAAAAAGAGCTTTGATCTTTGCCAGACGCTGATGTAAAACCCTTAGCAGGTCGGGCCGTACTTTCCGTGCTCGGCCGTGATGTACTCCTCCCAGGAGACGGTGGTGGAGGACGGGGCGGTGAGGGACTGCCTCCTCACCGGCTGTCGACCCACAGGAAACATAACAGAGACGGTGTTACCAAACTAACCAAGACTCAGTGGTTAGTGTGTGTGTGTGTGTGTGTGTGTGTGTGTGTGTGTGTGTGTGTGTGTGTGTGTGTGTGTGTGTGTGTGTGTGTGTGTGTGTGTGTGTGTGTGTGTGTGTGTGTGTGTCTGTTATGCCTGTGTGTGTGTGTCTCTCTCTTATGCCTGTGTCAGTGCGTGTGTGTCTGTGTGTGACTGTGTCTGTGTGTGACTGTGTGTGTGTGTCTGTTATGCCTGTGTGTGTGTGTGTGTTATGCCCATGTCTGTGTGTGTCTGTTATGCCTGTGTGTGTTACGCCTGCATGCGCGTGTGTGTGTGTTATGCCTGTGTGTGTGTTATGCCCGTGTCTGTGTATGTGTCCGTTATGCCCGTGTGTGTGTGTGTCTGTTATGCCTGTGTGTGTGTGTCTGTTATGCCTGTGTGGGTGTGTGTGTGTGTGATGCCTGTGGGGGGTGTGCGTGTGCGTGTGTGTGTGCGTGCGTGTGCCTATGGACCTCGTAGCTCTGCTCGCTGATGTTCCCTCCCTTGCTCAGGCTCTCCATGATGGCCTTGTTCCTCAGGATGTCCTCCTCGCTCAGGTGCTCCCGCCGCTTGCGGGACTCCAGCACCAGGCCGTTCACCGCGTAGAAGTCCGCCAGGAAGTTCCCCACCTTCTCCTGGAGGGGGGGGCGAGGATACGAGCATGACGCCGTGTTTGATGACGAGTCTTTCCCAGACGGAGCTCATCGACTTTGTAGGTGAACACACTTTTGGACACTTCCCAGATAACTGAGAGGTGGGTAGATGCCTCCCTCTGCGATATGCACGGCCTTTTATATTTAAAGATCCGGTGGCCCATCACTTTAACCTTTACAAAACACTCTAATAGCAAACGTATAATAGTATTGTGTGATAGTATGAGCAGATTAGCGGTTCACTTTAAAGAGTAAAATGACCACAAAACGGCTTCATGTAACTGCTGAAGTTATGGCTGCGGCTGTGTGACACATTCGCCGTTGCGTTGACTGCGTTGGTCTCCGTGTATAAAACAACACAGGCCGTTGCGGGTGTGCGTTTGCTCACCGTCTTGTCCTCTCTGAAGAGCCAGCCGATCTGACTGCGGGAGAAGGTGATGGACTTGGTGGACAGGGTGGCGGAGTAGACGTCGCTGCTCATCAGGATGTCCACCTCCTCCTCCGTCTCCATCTCAGACTCCTGGTGACACAAAGAGGTGGGGTGACGACGTTGTCTACTGGGGGGGGGGGGGGGGTATAACGTCGTCCTGCTTCGTGCGATAGGAGAATCGAGACACTGGCACCAAATATCAATATAATATATATATTTTTTTTTTTTGCATTTTTATGCTCTATTCCTGAAGAGTTAGACAGGAAATATCGCCCGATGATAAAGACCGAAATCCAGCACTTTACCTTTGCCTAACCCTAACCCTGCTCTTTTTGTAATAATCGTTAGACATATATCATGATGTATCGTTATAGGAATGTTTAACAATATATTGATTATCACAGAATCGCTGTATCGCGATATTATCGCTATCGTGGGCCATGTATCGCGTGTCGTGAGGTACCCTGTGATTCCCACCCCTAATGTCTACAGAGCACGGATCACCAGGTTCTGCGTGGGGCGGCGCTGTAGAGCAAGGCACTGCCAGAGTAAGGGGTTCAATATACGACATCCTCCCGTTTATTAGATCGTACGAGTTGAGTGGCTGCAGGCTCTTACACAGTACACGGTTCAAAAAGAGTACGTGGAAAAAGATAACAAAGCCAAGGAGACTAAAACACACTAATGGACGTGCCTTTGTTAACTGTTAAGCAGAGGGCACGTGAGGGCGGGACGGAACAGAGCAGGAGACAGCTGGGCAGGTGGGAGCCGAGAAGCTGACAGGTAGAAGGATTCCCAGGCAGAACACAGGAGTGGGGTACGGCAGAGAGTAGGTCACAGAGAAGGGGCCAAGGACTGGGACATTTATACTGCTCTCTAATTAGTGCAGCCTGCTACTGTCGGGTACTGCCACCCATATGCTAATTAAGTCATAAGGGCTCAGCGCCTCCCAAGGTCTTGTTCAAAACAGTGGCTGTATCACACACAAACCTTAAGTGAACTTTAAAAAGACCTCTTTCTAGGGGAGAGATATTTTAAAACAGTGAGGGGCCAAATTCTAAAGAAAGGATAGATTCTGGGGTTCAAAGCCGCAGCCTCGTTGTGTGCGGTTCGAAAAAAAAATGGGACCGTCAGTGGCGGGACTCTGATGAAAGTCTGCGCCACCGGAGGCGAGTGTCTGAGTGAACAACGTCCTTGACGGCGACGGCAGTGGGTGGGCGGTTGGCGTCTCACCTCGTGGTGTATTCTTTGGTATACTTTGGCCTCGTTATCCAGCACTACAAAGGACTGCGCCGGCGCGGCGTCTCCGCTGAAGATGAAGCTCAGATCCCCGCGCTGGCACTTCATATCCGAGAAGTCTATGAGCGTGGTGTCGAGTCTGACGACGACGAGGAGTGGGGAGAGACAGACAGACAGACAAGCAGGGCGTCAAGGCGGTGTTGTTTTGCGGTGCACTATCAAGAGACCCCGCGAGCAACATGCTTGTGAGGGGGAAGATTTTGTCTGCGACACATCTTCAAAGCGTCACCTTATATTGTTTCCCTGCTTGTAGATCTTACAGGCGTCTGACGGGAGGATCCGGGACAACAGCGGGACTGTGGCGGGAACGCAAACATGGTTAGTGTCGTTTGGAGGAGTTCAAGAAGCAGTGGGAAGTTCATGTGTGCTGCACTCTTGGTTTTTGATGAAGAGCCAAAGGGCCATGTGACACAGTGGAGCACTGCATCAGTCTAACCACCAGGTATTTGGGGACATTTCACACGAGAAATTAAATGTCTGCGCGGTTGCGGTTAGTTTTCTTGCACCGTTCAGCAACAAAGGATTTACCCCAACTCTGGAAGTCCCAATGCAGCTCCAAGTAAAAGTCACCAAGCTGTGAAAAAGCAATTAAGAAAAGCGTGAGACACATCACAAACTGACGGATGAAACCCACACTGACTCATTGGGATTTGAAATTGACATCCAGTCACAAATTCAACGAGGTCAACCGTACAAATAATCCTGTATCATTTCTACAGCTACAGTTTGCTTCACTCTTTAACACATCTAAAAGGACTGAGGGGATTTTAACATGAAGCGACAGCTATATTAATGGGAGGGTCAAAGATGCAGATTCATTTACGGCGAAGAATAAAAAAGGGGAATTAGGAATCTGTGGTGAGGCTTACCTCCCGCAGAGCATTCAGTAGTTTGGGCCTCTTGTCCTCTACACTCTCTCTGGACTGCTGCTTTAACTTCCGCAGTATGGCCGTGACTGAGGAGGGGGAAGGGGGGGGGGGGGGGCAGAGAGATACAACTCAAATGGACATCTCGCTTCACACACACAAAAATCGACAGTTTCTACTTTTTAGCAAACATCCTCCATGTCCAACGATCCACTATTCACACGTCGAGTATTAATGCCCCATGGAGGGTTAAGTGTTAAGAGCTATGGCACGGCTACGATGAGCAGCATGGTGTTTGCCTGTGTCATGAACGGCCCCCTGTGGCTTCTGACCACAGGAAGGCGTAGCGCTCTAATAGCTCAGGTTATGAAGAAGTGCTGACGGAGCATGAGCTCCCGGCGGGGGCGGGAGGCGGGTGGGGGGGGAGAGACGAGCGACCGACATGGAGGTCTGAGAGCAGCCCATCTGTGTGTCTACAGAGTTTCGTCTGGGTGTTTTGTCATCTTGTCTTTGTGTAACCTTGCTTGGAGATATTGGCTGTGTCCGACCTCTTCTTGCCCTTCCTGTCACGCCATCAAATGTCTCCCCCCCCCCCCCCCCCCCCCCCCCCCCCCCCCCCCCCCCCACCCAAACTGCTCTGAGTGTCGTGACCTTCCCCATCGCTTGAGTCCCAGTCCAGAGCCCGTCTGTTTGCCCAATCCGGCTGGGCGCGTGGACGTGCATACTAACGCTTTATTTACCTCATGGACGCTACGGTCCCTTCCAGAAACAACGTGTGTCTCCTGTAGCAATTAGACCACCTCATGCCAGGACGAGAGCACCATGTGAGCACTCAATATGCAATCTGCATCGCTCGCATGACAATCACGCTCTGGCTCTGTGTTTTGCAGGGTTTATCACCTGTCGTTTGTCACAACGCATCAGCCGTCACTCAATTTCAACCCAGTAGCATCGTGAAGCAGCTTGGGTCACGCGAGCGTCTCTTTGAGACACTCGCATTAGCAATGCAAGCATGCTTTATCACACATACGCACAATGAATATATGGATAGAAGTCCCTGTAGCACTGTGTGGCAGGACAGGCCTTAATGTTACAAACGATGCATAGAAAAGAAAAAAAACACAGCGATGGAAGGCAACACAATTCTTCAAGAAAACCAGATATCAATATCTTATCTGTGAGAAACATACACCTGTTTGCTAAAGGGTTTCATAGCGTTTGTCCATGATCCAACATGAATCAACGATGACATAACATGAGTGCGCTCAAACCAAAGGCGAAGCAAATATTCTACTCGCGTTACTTGAGTGAGGTTGCTTGCAGGAACCACAAACTTTTCTCACGCAAGTGACTCATCATGAAAATTTCAAATATCGCAACCTGAGCAAATGACGAATATGCATCGTACATGCGAGTAGAGTAGACCAATGCAAATGTGAACTAGGTCAGCGCCATTCAAGCCATCCACAGAGAATTTGCATCTATTTGCGTCTTTGCATCGACTTTGTATGTATTTGCACCCCGATGAGTGCACGGTAAGAACAGGCTATGGTTTGGAAAAGAGAACTTTTAAATGCTTACTCAATTGCCTGTCACCAAAGCTGATGGCTTCAGCCAAAGGGCTCCAGCCCTGGGCATTCTTCATCTTCACCGGGGCGTTGTGAGCCAGCAGCAAAAGGGCACATTCTGGGAAATAGACATGAACCCACACAGTTATTTAGAGAAACTACATTTTGCTGTAATTTCTGTTGATCTGATGTACTTTGGAAAATTGGTCCAAAATGACCTTAAATCTGTCTGCATGGTATTAATGTAAATCAAAATGGAAATTATATAAATTTCCGTTTACGTCATCTCTCATTCTGTGCCAGTTTCAACATTTGACACCTTACATAGATCAAACTAAATGATAGTAGTTCACACAGCAAGTCGAATCAGATAAGGCATTTTAATGCAAATTACTTTAGCAACTGGAAATGTTCATCCTCATGGCAAACTCGGATGGATTACTATACTACTTTACAATCACGCCATCAAAAAAACCCACTATCGCTATGAGTGTAATCAATATTAGCAGACTTGTATCCGTCAAAATGCTGACACCTTGTCTGAATGCTAACCCAGAGGTCACACCGACAAGTGCAACCGAAGCACATTGAGACTATTCCCATAGGGAGTACTGATGTCCAAGCACTAGGATTGTTCCATTTAGGACCCAAAGCTATACATATACAATAGACGCATCAATCATTTAAAAAATAAAGAACATAACATGCTGATTATATGGAATCTAACACAAATTCAAACATGATCACCCAAACGACAAATAATTGTATCCAAACATTACCTTTGTGACCCAACATCACAGCCAGGTGAAGAGGTGTATTTCCTAAACAGCGAAAATAAAGCACACAATTCAAAACACAGACACACAATTCAGACCAAGGGCCAACATAACACCACTTTGCATACTGATCCACCACACAAACACTCGACTCACCGTGGACATCCTTCTGAGAGATGCTGTGGACCCTGATGAGGGAGGAGAGGCGCCTCACATCCGCCCTGAACACACACTCGTGCACGGGCAGCTCCAGCCCCTCCAGGATGATGGGGTTCTTGTTGTCGTCCACCAGGGCATGGCCGATGGACGTGTGAGCGTTCAGGTTGTTGGCGTTGATGTTGGACAGCTGTTGCTGGGAGGGCGCCGACTGCTGCTGCTGCTGGAAAGCCTTGTTCGTCTTGAGGGCGTTGCTGTCCACGTTGTTGACGGTGGTCCCGCCGTGGGAGGACTCGTCGTAGGTGTCCATGATGTCGTCATTCTTGTTGGGTTTGTTGTGGTCTTTCCTCAAGGTGCGGATCTTCTCCCCTGTCATCACTGGACTGCTACCGAGGCGATTTCTTAATACGTGTGGCGGTCTGGAGGAGTGATTGCATTAATTTGCAAAGCTACTGCAAATTAATGTATGCACACATGTAACAATAGCGAACACAACGGCAATCAGAGTCGTAGTTTCACCGCTATCGGATCCACCTGCTGTGGAGCTCGCAGTGTAGCGGGAGCGGCTAACGCTAGCTTGTATTGGCTAATAAAACAATATCACCGTCGACCAGGGAACAGGGGCTTACCTCAACAACAATAAAACATGCCCACTGTAGAAACACGTCACTTAATGTGAAACCGAAACCGCTACATCGTTTTCACTGACATGTTATTGGCGGACTCACGATCCAAAATGTCACCGATTCCTGCGCTTTGCAGCAAATTCCAATGAACTGGATGATAGTGGCGCTTGGTCACTACACACGCCGACGCAGATACCGCGAGACTTGGAGCACTCTCCGCGGGATTCTCGCAGCGCACCTCTGATCAGTTGGTTGTTGTGTTCTGGAATCAAAAGGGGAACAGGTTTTTGTTGTTGTTGTTGTTGTACAGTTTATGTTTGAAGCTAAAATGTGCAGAAACAAAGTATGTCAGTGTGTATACTGTATCTACGGATAAAGCTACTGCCAGTACAAATACATGTTGAAGAGTCGTGGTCATGATCATTAGATTTCTAAACACAGGTTCTTCTTACGATGTGCCACTATGTGTTCTGGTGACATCCTGAGTGCAGTATATATTTGTTTATGTGAATTGTATCAAGGAGAAGTGAAATTACGTCAAGCGAGCCACTCCATCCATCCATGCGCATCTCTGCTTATCACTCAGCTCTTATTTTTCCTTTATTTAATTTATATTGTATTGTTGCTGCTATGTAACTGTTGAGGAACCAAGCCTAAGAATTTTACTCTTGTGTACTTGTACAATAATATGTAATAAAAGTAATTCAGATCCTGTGTACTGCGCTGTGATGCTTGGTCTACGTCATAAACCCGCGACTTCCTCGCAGCAGTAGCTGCGTTGCTATCGTGAAAGCTAACTTTTTCAAAAGGATGGCTCCCAAGAAGGTGAAGAAGGTTATAAACCAAGATGAGCTTCGGCGTTTAATGCGAGAGAAACAACGCCAGTCCACAGATAAGAAGAGAGTGGAGTCTCCGTACGCCAAATACAACAGCCTGGGCCACCTCAGCTGCGCGCTGTGCAACGCGCCCGTCAAGTCTGAGTTGTTGTGGCAAACTCACGTTCTGGGAAAGCAACACAAAGAGAAGGTGTCCGAGTTGAAGGCTTCCGCACACACACAACCACAACAGAGTCTTCCCCTGAAGAGGAAGACACAGGAGCCCGACGACAGCAGCGGGAGGAAGGCAAAATCCACGCGAGGCGGCGACTCTTCTTCAGGGGCGTCTGATGATGTTTTCAAGAAGCCCCATCCGAAGTTACCCACTCCGGCTCAGAGATCAGCGGGGTTGAGTCTCCTGGCCGGGGTCTACGACGAGGATGAGGATGAAGCGGAGGAGGGAGGAACCAGCGCTGAGGATAAGACAAGTGGCACCCCAAACCAGGGCGAAGCAGCTCCCGCCGGACTCCCAGACGACTTCTTTGACAGTTCTCTCCCCACGACCCCCACTGTGTCCCACTCGGGCTCCATCATGAAGGCGGACGAGCAGGAGAAGAGCGTCGAGAAGAAGGGGAACACCGCCGAGGCGCTGCCCGAGGGCTTCTTCGACGATCCGGTAAGAGACGCGAAGGTGAGGAATGTGGAAGCGCCCAAAGATCTGATGGACAAGGAGTGGGACGAGTTCCAGAAGGAGATCCGCCAGGTGAACACCAAGTCTGACGCTATCGTGGCAGAAGATGACGAGGAGGGTCGCATAGAGCGTCAGATCGAGGAGATCGATGAGCAGATAGAGTGCTACAGGAGGGTGGAGGTGTTGAGGGACAGGCGGGATGTGGTGAAGAGTAAGTCTGTCCAGGAGAGCAACGATGACAAAGAAGCGGATAATATGGACATTGAAGAAGAGGACGAGGAGGAACTACTTCACCTGTTGGCTCGTGACTGGAGGGCGAAAGGTGCCCTGGCATAGGGCATATTTGACTTTACTATGTGTTTATAAAGCCATACGTTTGGACATTGAAAAACACTGTACCATGTTGTCGGGAAATCCATTCTATGTGGAGTTGTTTATTACCAGAGAACTTCAAAGTATTGCTTTTGTAAATATCTTTGTCAGCAGTAAAATTAAAGGATTTGTGTAACCTTTACATTGAAGTATTTTTATATATCATACACACTTTCACTTTTCATAACCAGACATTTTTTAATTGTATATTTATTATATTCACAAAAATCCCACATTGAAACTATCTCCAATAGCAGTTAGGAAGCAAAATTAAAATCAGACATGGTAAAATATAGCATTCAAATCATTGTCCTGCAAAAACAAAGCCAAACTAGATTAAAGTGATACTTATTTTTTCAGGTCACAGAATACTTTTTTAATGTACAATCTTCTGATTTAGACCCTGAAATCTGTTAATCTCACGTAAAAACAAATTATACAATTTTTACAATTCCACGCTGTGCAATAAATAATTGTTTACAATGCTGCAGCAATATGACAAAGCGTTCCAGCGATTACACAAGGCCCACAGAGATGGACTATGATGAGTCTCAAGTAGAGGTCAGTGCTTCTAATACTACCTTTCTACCAGTTATGAGTAGGCTTTATCTTAAATATACTAATGCAAAATTAGCAGACAAGGCAGGGGTAAATCATCTGTTTTCTTATTGCCAACATTCCCAATTGAATGACCAAAAGATAACTAATATATTTTCACAAATATGGAGATTCTCTTTGTGAGGAGAAAAAACAGTCAGTGTTGGTCATTTCGGCTATATAAAACAAGGTCTTTGTCCTTTTAAAAGCAAGCACAACATACGCCTACCTGTACACTATTTTGTTATTGCTACATATGACTTGTTGAGTTACCCCTCAGAAATGAAAACAAAGCATGTAGCCATTCCAACCCTAAAAACAGCCTATACTAGAAAATAACCACTCAGGCTATCGGAGCGATGCAAAGATAAGGATACAAATAATACATTCTGATGGAAGAAACTGGAAAATATAAACAAATGGGTATGACTAACTGATTTAGTGGGCTAGGTAAGTGAGCTGAAAGAAAATGGCATGAGGAATGACATGTCTATATTTAGTTTGTTATGATGGTGAAAAAGTTTGCACACTGTTTCGTGGGCTTTCGTGGGTCAGGTGAATAAACAGTGGGGGGTGGGAGTGCGTTTCACTAACCAGCTCAGTCCTGGCGCCTTTACAAAAACTGTCCAACACCATTTAAATGTTACGAGACAATGTAGGAATAAGAAGTGACCCCCAAAATGAAAGAGTAAATTAATGCTATAGTATTCTAGGTTATCGCATGTAAACATGGGGAAAACATAAAAGAACATTGACAATTCCAACAAATACATTTTTGCAGATTCCCAGGAAACCTCAGCCTCTGTCGGTGCGGTGGTCAGGGGGTTCAATGTGAATTGAGTTGAGTAGGGGAGGGGAGGGACATGCCAGAGTCACGGTTTCACAATCAGTAAAGGGAAAATGGTTGTCGATAGTCCATCAAAGAGCAGCATTCTCAGACCTGGGGAAGGGACCACTACTGCATACCGACCCTCCCGCCACCCTACCCCCACCCCCCCGTGTTTCAATACTGTCCACCGCTTCTCCGCGACGGCGTGGCTCACAAACCTGTGGCCGACCTGAGCTCGGCCAGGGAGTACCTGCCGTCCCCGTCGGTGTCGAAGCACTTGGTGGTCTGGCTGTTGGGGACGGCGGCTCCGAAGCGGCTCCTCAGCTCTCGGTACGAGAATCCGGCTGAGCGGTGTCGGTGGTCCAGGTTCCTGAAGACCGTCTGCAAATCTGTAGGGGGATGTTTATTATTATTATTATTATGCTTTCTTCAAATTTGTATGCATATTTACATTTAGATTTGGCAGACGCCTTTATCCAAAGAGACTTACAATAAGTACATTTGTCAGAAGAAAAAGTAACAACAATATATCGCTATCGGTGCAGCAAGTAAGTGCCAAGCGCTAACAATCGCCAGGTAAACCCATTCCCCGTATACAACAGAGATAGCTAAGATAAGATGCTACACAATGCTAAGTACTATTTTTAAGTGCCAGGACGTACAACATACAATAAGTGCGTAAAAGGGGTGTGGGCATATTTGCACACAAGCTTTATGCATCATATGAACTAAAATGTTACAAGAACCGTATGCCATTGAGTACAATGCAGACAAACGATAAGAGTACACCAGAAGAGAGGGGCCGGGTGTGACCTTGAAATGAGCTGACGGAAGGAAGATGGATGATCTTGGGGCACTCAGTCTTTGAGCTTCTCCGGGAGCGCTTACGAGACAGGAACTGAGGAAGACTGGTCGGCTGCTCCCCCTCTGCTGATGGTGGGCTCGGCTCTGAGGGAGGGAATGAAGTAAATGTACATACACTTCAAAGTAAAAGTATAACAGGTAAAAAGTAATCATAATAAAAAATCTATCTATCTATATACTCTTAAATCTTATGAATATGAATCTATACACACCATGTTCAGTCACTGCCTGGTCGGCATCAGGATCTTCTTTGCTGTGTGTCACCTCTGCCACCATCTCGGGTTCCTTTGTCAAAAAAAAAAATAATAATAATAAAAAAAATAAAAAATAAAAAAAAAAAATATATATATATATATATATATATATATATATAATAATTATAACAACAACAATATCATAATGAGAAACAAGCGAGTAGACAGTTCAGAGTCCGAGCCTGAAGACAAAGCCCACAGCAGTCCAACCGTTTCCAACTCGTTCAAAAAGGTGAGTTTTGGGCCTTGACTCACGCCTTGCACCGGAGCCTGTCCGCCCCGCTCCAGAGAGGAGACCCTCTGGGAAAGGTCGGTGGTGGTGGACACCAGGCCGTGGATCTGCTCCTGGGTCAGGGACCGCTGGAGCTCCTGGGTCCTGTTGGTCTCCTCCACCGTTTTCCTCAGCTCTGTGATGTCCTATGCAAACATGACCATGGGATCAAAGATCAGCATTGACCCAGCGAGTGACTTAATTAAGGTTTGCATTGGCTGGGAAACACATTTTGCGGGGGTCAGTCGGATATATTTATATATCCGGTTTTAAAAGCTGGGGTTGAATCTTAATGGTTTTAAATTCCAGGTATGAAACCGACACACAAAATCTTGTAGTGGAACCAAGTAGAATCAAGTATAATTGTTGCTATTTAATAGCTGACCAAAAAAATAAGAGAGTGGAATAATTCTGGTGTATTTCTGTAGTTTGTTTTCTTGGTTTTAGCCAAGAGGAAGAGGCTTGATCTTTCTCAGAAGAACTTGCAGAGGTTCTTGCTCTTATTTCACAACCAAAACATCTTGAAATGTCTGAGACATGTGACCTAGTTTTTCTTGGCAAACAAAAAACCCAGGTTCCCAAAATAGAGATTGGCACTCGTTTCATGCAATATGGATGAAAGACAATCTAGGGATAAAAAAAAAAAAAACACGAAGGAACTCTTTGAACCCGCTGACTATTTCAATGCGAGCTAGACAAGAACGGTAAAAACTCGAAAACTAAGAGTGACTAAACTGGTGGAATCCATCAGTGGTTTATCTCTCCGTTTGGAGCAAGGGTGCAATGCATCCAATACACGTTTTCCTCCCAGTTTATCAAGAGTTGATTGCTCAAACTTCTTGATAAGCAGAGAACCAAAGTAGAACCCTATTCTTATAACATAGAAATACCGACAGTCATGCAGAGTCAAGGGATGCAACGTTGTATTGACCCCTTCATAGGCATGTTATATAACATGCAACAAAAGGATGGATGGTGTAACACAGCTCCTCAAAATTAACACCAAGGATATAAATTTATATTAGGGTCATACCAGGGGAGTGATAAATTGCCATGCTTTGCATCATGAACCAACAGTGACTTGGTTATCTGATGTTAATGAAAATGCAGGTTACAAATAGTTGAGAAACACTGTTCTCTGTATGGGCCATGGGTCAATCCCTTAGTATATCAGTTTAACTCTCTCAAGGTGCATTCACACCAAAAGCAAAGCGAATATTCTACTGGCGTTCCTTAGGCACGGTGGCTCATGTGAACCCAAAACCTTTCTCGCACGTGTGATTCAGCATCAAGCTGAATTCGTTGTAAAGTTACATTTTTCAACGAGCAAATTCTGAATTTGCATTGTCTGTGCGAGTAGCATAAAGCAAACAAAAACCTTTGGCGCGAATGCACAGTATAGCGGTGTCGGCATTGAAAAAGGGATACATGATTCAGTTTACCATTGCCTTCTTCATCTCATCAGCCTCCTTCTTCTGACTCTCCAGAGCGGTTTGCATAGTCTTCACATCATGCTGCACACTCGTCAGGGTGCTGCCAATCGTAGCGACACTCTGGAGACCACACACAAAAACAAAAATAGTATCAGGCCGTCAGGATTCTGGACTGTCCATTGACGTCAGCTGTGTCGCGCTACATTCCATAATTATGTCTTAAATCGGTCCGTGAAAAGCAACAGTACAAAATAGATTGAATACACACAACAATATTTTTCACTCTCAGGCCCTTCCGCTTGGAATGAGATTCAGAATCTATGATACGGTGCGAGTTTGTCTCACAAAGTGAATATCAGACAATGGGGACGGCTTTGATGTGTGCTGCAGAAGTGTTTCAGGAAGTTGTTGCGGTTTTATGTCTTGTCTTTCAGTGAACTTTTGTGTAATAAATGATACTATGTCGATTCCGGCTTCATTTTTCAGTTCTGCTATGCCGGTGCACATTCGTTTGAACTACTACACCTTCCGCACTTGTGTTTCATCTACCTTTTGGAGCTCCTCCACTGTAGTTGGAAGGTTGATTAGATCTGAGGCCGATTTAATGTTGGCCTTCAAGTGGTTGACTGCAGAGTCCAGTAAACTGATCTGGAGATAAATAATACATCAGCAGGAATAAACAAACAATCACAGTCAGTTAGAAAGATCACAAATTTGCTGGACCACTATGGTACTTTCCCCCATCTTTCAACTCGAGGCCTTCATTAGAAACATCCACCACATGCTGAAGTTTACCTTTCTGTTCATCTCGGTCAGGTTAGACCACAGTTTGGCCAAACCCCTGTCGCCGCTTTCAATATCCTCAAGCCGCCTTTGCTTTGTTTTCAGATCCTCGCTCAATTTTGGTATCTCATGTGAAGACGTTTTCTGGCTAGATTCCACTGGATTCACATAACATAATATATTTTAAAACAGCAGCATGAAACCTATATACAACCATGTATAATTGCATATCAAGGCCATAAACATCAGCATCGAAAAGTGTAATTTGATGCAAGTTATAACGTATACAGATATCTATTCATTCATCTGTGTGTCTTACTGATATGCAGTTTTTCTTTCAGAGAGTCCAGATCCTGTTTTAGTGCAATCTGCATCCATATGAGCCCAGCACAAGCCATGACACAGGCAGCCAGGATGATGAACAGGAGCAAGGGGTAGCACACATTGCAGCACTGCGTGTAACTTCTCCTGGAAAGAACAAGAAGCACACGACCGAACGAGAACGACACCCATGAATACTGCAAGACCTCATCCATTATTGATGAATATATTTTTAGGCTAGGCTGTTATCATGGCGGATGTAAAGTCATTACTCACTTCCCGAAGGAAACAGCGCTGCCCATGTTGCTGAACTCATCGGACTCGGACTCGGATTCGGACTCGGAGTCCGGAGGCTCGGTCCTGAGCAGCCGGTGCCCCGTCCCCTTCTTGGTCTTCTTCTTCTTACTGTCCCCGAGTCCGATCAAAGCGTTGAGCTCCTTCCTCTTCTTCATCTTCTTCTGTGGGGTTAGCGACCCGGCCGAACCCGATTTGAACCCGACTAAGTCCAATGTTTTTTCCAGTTTGATAGAGGTTAGCGGCTGATAGCTCTGCTCGGGTTACGGAAGCCGGGTGTTGATCAACACACCTGATGTTTTCCTACCCAGCCCTCTGTTGATCGACCTGTCCGATCCGATCTGAGGCCATTCAACGTGACAGGAGACACGTGTATCCTTTCAACGACATCACCGTAGTCATATGTTCTTGATCCTATGTTCTGACCTTAGTGATCGAGTGGATCTGTGTTGGTAAATCGCTAAAGGAGCGGAGCTAACGACGCTAGCTCCACTGGGCCCCGGTGCACGGAGCCAGCTCACCGGGCTTTAGAGTCAAATGTTGTCGCTTGTATACCGCGAGGTCTAAAGCCGAGGACCACGCCAAGACAAAAAAGACTGAAAGAGTTTAATCGGATAAAATGTGAACTGTGAACTCATCTGCTAACAGCCGAAACGCACGGTGTGTTTTCCTTCACGTTCTCGCCAACCACCAGTCGTCTCAGTGCCTGAGTGGTTCGGCAGGGGCGTCTCAGTAACGGCCGATGTGATTGGCTGATGGCTTTAGCCTACATTTATGGTATTCGTTAGGGCCTCAGCATGAGGTATGTACCACTGAGTAGCCTACACTGTAATACATAATATAATATGTCATATCTTAAATCCGTCTATTTATATTCTCTATCTATCTATCTATCTATCTATCTATCTATCTATCTATCTATCTATCTACATTATTTATCTTTCTATCTATGTATGTGTGTTTATATTTGTATGCATTTATGTATGTTTGTATGTATGTATGTATGTATGTATGTTAGGGGTGTAACGATACACTAAAGTCACGGTTCAGTACGTACCTCGGTTTTTAAGTCACGGTTCAGTATGTTTTTCGGTACAGCAGTTTTTATTATTTTATTAAACAATTAGATTTTGATTTGATTTATTAAATTGTATCAAACAAATGCCTTACACAAATGAAAATACATCAATATAAATACAATTGAGCATAAAAACACAATAAAGTCCAGGACTTATTTCCATTGTGGTCCTCAACACAAAACATCAGGACAAGACAAGACACTAACAGAGTGTGTGATAATCAATAAAAACATAAATCAATTTTTTTTTTTTTAATAAATAAATAATCGGTACGTACCGAAATGAAACGTGCATCGAACCGTTAGATCCGTACCGAAATATTTCGGTTCGAATACGCGTATCGTTACACCCCTAATGTATGTATGTATGTATGTATCTCTCTCTCTCTCTCTCTCTCTCTCTCTCTCTCTCTCTCTCTCTACAGACAGAGAGATAGATAGATAGCTGGATAGATAGTCTCTATGTACACCTGCCTGTCCGTCTGTCCGTCTG
>NC_140286.1:13273955-13276455 GCF_964030765.1 Micromesistius poutassou
TTTGTTCATAAATGATTTAGGCAAATTATTTATTTAACATACAGCAACAGCACATTGTTATTATTTTTTCTTATCACGAAAGTCTGCCATAACGCTTGGGCTAGTGTCACCCAATTTCCACTTCCATAGTATAAACAATGATGGCATTGTTATTCTCAGAAGCAATAACCAGTTTGTGCACACACTGCTTTTTAAATACAAAGCATAATGCATACAGACAAATGAGACAATAAGCATTTTCTTATGACCATTTGCATTCTTGGCAGCATGCTAATTGTTTCCTCAGTGCCTCACTTACAATAAAAGAATACATATGATGTATAATCAATAATTAAATTAAAATCCTAAAAAAATAATATAGATGTTATCTATAAAATGAATGTCTTTATGATTGTTACGACTTTTTGTTGTTGATGTATATTGCAAGTATCACTGTAAGAAACAGTGCTTTCTTCCTCATTCAATGTGTCACTTTGAGTAAATACTTTCCTTGACTGACTAAATAAGAACCAATAAGAATAAGAACCAGCATTCTCAGGAAAACTCTGGGGTAGTATCTCCTTTATCTCCTTTATGATGTCTCCTTCTAGGCTTTCCAGATAAGCAATACGTGTGCCCTTTATGTTCTTAAAACCTCAATACTTAATTTATAAAGGTCATTGCATGCATGTACAGTTCCTGTATTCCTGCCCTCAGCTACAGTGAATCACTTACTGTGTAGTGGAATGCAATAGATGAATACAACGAACTGGAAAGAATGTGTGTTCCTACATATTTTTACACGTACAATACAATTGCTTACAATTATTTCAAAGTGAAAGACTGTGACAAGGGCCATTCCATTTTTGTATTTTTCTGAGAGATCTGAAACGATTTCTATAAATCAGTTAACATTTTATTCTTCGATGGCTAAACATCCATTGAGATGTCCTTCCTAAAAGACTGCAGTAATTGTCTCAATTATGTTTCCATTATCTTAGAGAATTGCTTGGATTATAACTAAAGACGCATACAACAAAAAACTGCTCAGTGAAAAATGTCTTTTAGTCTGAGCTCATTAAGATAAAGTGATTCCAATATAACTGTTTTGATATCCTTTTGATCGGGGCTGTATGTGGGATTAAGTATTTCAATTTCAGCCTCATTATCGATGGATGAGTTGAGTGCATTATGAGATTTAGAAGAAAGGTGAGAAAATCGGAATACATCCTCTGACTCTATTCATTAAAAACGTATCTCTGAAACACATGAGCTTTAAAAAATCCACTATAGGCAAGACATGGTTGAACACCTCATAGTCTTCTTGCAAAAATGCAATGCAAAAAAAAGAAAAAATTGTCAGAATACAAAGTCAGCCGTGAAGGGTCTAATTCCGTTACCCAATTTTTTATCTCAGAAAACGCTAAAAAGCAAAAATGACCAACAAATACCAACCGACACCGATAGCCCACCATTGTTGTTCTTCTAGCTAAAATTTTAGACATATTCAGCAATGGACACCTTTCATTTGAAAAAGTAAAATAAATCACCAAAGGCATGGAATTCTTCACAGATATTTTCACATCTTTTGACAAAAAAAAAAAAAAAGAATGTCTACGAAAAAATCTTTCTATCTCTCGCTAAACCCCCCAATTCATTATTCAGCAGGATGCATTTCTGATGTCTCTGCGTGGGTCTCCGCGCCTGCTATCTCCTCTCCCCCATCATCTGTCACCACTCAACTAACCGAGGACACAGCAGTATATCTGGAGCTGGTCAGAGGTCTAATGGTGCTCCTGGTGCTGCAGCTAGTGATGTTTAAATGCTCCTAGTTGCTGCTAGTGATGGTTTAATGCTCCTAGTGCAGCTATGGTTAAATGCACCTAGTGCAGCAGCTAGTGATGGTTAAATGCTCCTAGTGCAGCTAGTGATGGTTAAATGCACCTAGTGCAGCAGCTAGTGATGGTTAAATGCTCCTAGTGCAGCTAGTGATGGTCTAATGCTCCTAGTGCAGCTAGTGATGGTTAAATGCTCCTAGTGCAGCTAGTGATGGTCAAATGCAGAGAACATGTTGCTAGTTGGAGGTAGGCCTATACAACGACGGACTGCCCATAAGCAGATATTCTGCCTCAAGGTTGCTGGAGCTACGCCGCATGGCAGAAGACATGACATGTGGTTGCCACCTGTCTCCTTTGTACACAAATAAATAAAGAAAATACAACAGCCATGCAAAGAATTATGCAAAAACAGATCCACCCTCTTTTTAATCTTATTCTGGTAGGGCTGTGTGTGTGTGTGTGTGTGTGTGTGTGTGTGTGTGTGTGTGGGTGTGTGCTTGGGTGTGTTTGTTTGTGTGTCTATGGGTGTGTGTGTGGGTGTGTGTGCGTGTATGTGTGTGTGTGTGTGTGTGCGTGAGTGCGTGCGTGCGTGCATGCTGGTGTGTGTGTGCGTGTGTGTGTGTGTGTGTGTGTGTGTGTGTGTGTGTGTGTGTGTTTGTGTGTGTGTGTGTTCAAACAACAAG
>NC_140286.1:13281455-13288955 GCF_964030765.1 Micromesistius poutassou
ACTCACATACACAGGCTCCTGCTTTACCCTGAGCCTGCCAGAGAATCATAATTTACTAATATATATATATATATACATTTATATATATATTTATATATATATATATATATATATATATGTATATATATATACTCCCTATAAATATACCTATATATATACCTAATATATATATATAGGTATATATATATATATATATTAGGTATACCTAATATATATATATATATATATATATATGCTCCCTATTGTAGAGTAATGAATATAATCTTATATTTAATTATGTATTATTCTATATTAATTTAATTACGAAATATGATTTTTTTTAGAAAACTGCATTGCATTTATATATAGAGATATATCATATATATATATATAATATATATATAGATATATGTTTATATATTTGTGTATATAACATTACACTTGTGTGCATTATTATTTTTTTTAAACGCCCAAGCACATCTCATCTGATATAACAAATTGTATTGGCATTTTCTTGAAAAGTTGACAATTTTTCCCATAAATAAATTTAAATTCAATACCCTGAATGTGATGAATGTAACGGCTGCAAAACACTTCCAGCAGGCCTGGCATAATTATAGGCCAGAACTATTCGACCACAAAAATGTAAAGGAAAATGTAAGCAGTGTGTAAAACAATTCACTTCTCGTTTCATCTCCCAGAAAGTTATGATGAAAACCATGACCCAGAGCGAAGGCCAGAAACCTACTTGTCGCACCTTAAAAATAGAAAATTCAATCATCTCGGTATAAACCACCAGTAACGCTGTCCAAACACAAGACATCTTCCCATCGTCGGACGTAAAAACCCACAGAGTGAGCAAATAACAACTTAACCCGGAAAAAAATCCCACAATAATTGTGAAGGAAATACTTTGTGACACTTATCATTGCATTTAAAGTGTAGCAGAGGTGGGCTGGCTGATCCTCGCACTGCTTTCGTCATTAAATCTCCTGGCTGCTGCGTGATTCCTGCAGCACTGTTGCAGCACTGGTGTTCCGCGGCATGCCCAATACGACACGCAGCATTTGTCAGGGAACGTCGGAATTCACCGGAACGAAATCAAGGCATTGCATGATGGGAACACTTGAATACTTGTGCGTGTGTGTGTGTGTGTGTGTGTATGTGTGTGTGTGTGTGTGTGTGTGTGTGTGTGTGTGTGTGTGTGTGTGTCTGTGTATACATGTATGTGTGTGTGTGTGTGTGTATACATGTGTGTGTTTGCATACATATGTGTGTGAATACATGTGTGTGTGTGTGTGTGTGTGTGTGTGTGTGTGTGTGTGTGTGTGTGTGTGTGTGTGTGTGTGTGCGTGAGTGTGCGTGTGTGTGTGTGTGTGTGTGTGTGTGTGTGTGCGCGCTCCAACTGTCCACGCCATGCCCATGTCTTCATGCGTTCAGCAGCCATGTACACACCGCATTTTAAAATCATTTAGTGGGCCGCACGGCAGGGGGGGGCATAGTTAGATAGATAGGGGGGGGGGGGAATACCACAGAGTCTGTCTCCCAATTGACCGATATCAGTGTCAGATTCTTTGTCAAGGCAACTGTTGGCCCCTTTTACAAGTTCCAGTGCGGGCCATATGTGCAGATCTATCTATATCTCTATGTGTCACCACATGTCCTGTACAGACCAATATAATTCAGATAATGGCCGCTAAAACTCTGCAGATGACTGTGATTACGGTGCACACAGAACAGCCCCGGGCGGTCGGGTCTTGCGTGCCGCGGAATAAAATCTGCACCGATCGATATTTAAAAAGTAGAACTCTGGGAGCTGTTTGTATGTGCTGTTTGGCATCGGGTCGTTTTTTTTATGGCCGGGGAATATTTCACCTCGCCCGGGCTTGACCACCAAGAGGTTAAGAAACATGAGAGCCATGTCTTGGGGAATAGGATACTGCCAGATAGCGACAGAGGCTTCTACCTGTGCCATGCAGTGTTCTCTTTGGGTTTGTGTGTGTGTGTGTGTGCGTGTGTGTGTGTGTGTGTGTGTGTGTGTGTGTGTGCGTGTGTGTGTGTGTGTCGGAATACGCCTGTGTGTGTTTTGTAAAATAATCTGCACATCGCTTCTTTAGAATTTGTTTTGCTAAGCTTGGCCAGCTAATGACATGCTTTGCTAATTGAAATAGTTCATTTGAATAGAAATGTGTCCAATTAAGTAGGTATTTATAATCAGGGCTGTGTCCGCTCAGCGAGGGGGGGACGAGGGTCGGGGCCGTCCGTACTGTGCACCTGCCAACGGGGGCTGCTTTCAGCCAGAGAACAGAAGAAGAACCACCTTGAAACACAGACTCCATGGGGAGTGTTTGCAAGGGTTCATGTAGTTGATGTTGGTTATATATGTGGGGCGGGGGGGGGGGGGGGGGACGTCGACACACAACAACAACAACAACACAACTCAACTCAACACAAGCAATGGGGGTGGGGGGGGGGCGGGGGGGTGGGATGGGTGAAGTCCTTCCACAGCGGACGTTAAACAGTTTAAAGTACAGCAAATACAGCAAGTTTTTGCAAAGGTGGAATATTGCGGAATCAGATAAACTGATGGGATTATCTATGTGTGTGTCAGTCACGGCCGGTGATAAGCACGGAGTTAGGAATTGAAAGCCTAATGCCATATCGGTGCCAGGCCGGGAAGCCCAAGTGTGCATTAGACAGGGGAGTGTGAGTGGCTGAAAGTGAAACACGTCCTCTGGCAGCGCCGGCGGAGCCCAGGGAGGTGGCCGGCTTTCTGATAGCGCGGGGTAAAATAGATGCTGTTACGGGGCTGGTGTTAGATTAACCATAACCAGGCTTAACCGCTGGAACAAATAGGGGATAAGGTTTGTACCGCTTTATCTCCAATTAAAACATTTTCTCTGTAAATTCGAACGTGTTCAAATGTTGCTGTTTTTCGGAAAGACGATTTGTTACTGTTAAATCCTGTAATTATTTCAAGCCACATTTATCAAGCAGTATTTACTACAACGGAAAGAGGGGCGTGGCCGGGGGGGAAATGGGAAGTAAATATACAAATATTAGAGAGAAAAACATTTTTATCTGCCTAGCAACATATACACATTGGCTTTGCATTGCATTTGCTTAATCAGCGGACTGTAAGAGTTTAATATGTGTCTCTGTGTGACCTGCCTGTCTCTTTGTGGTATCGTAACCTGTTTCTTTGTCGTTGCATGCTGCTTCTTGGTCAGTTTCTACAGTTTCTAAATGAGACTCCACCTGGCAAAAACGAAGGCAAAACAAAATCGTCAACACACATAACGAAAAAAACCCATCGTTGATCCAGACGATGCGATTGTACAGAAATTCTACAAACGATTTCTTTAAAAAAAACGAAAAACGTCTCTCTTTGTTGCTCCCTCTCTCCCCCCCACCCCCCCTCGTGCCGGGCAGAGAGAGGCCTGTCGGTGCAGGCGGTGGTGGGCTACACTAGCCAACAGGAGGCTTTTGCTTTCACCGAGAGGCGAAGGGGAAAAAAAAAAAAAAAAAAAGGAAAAGAAACCAACAACCTTGAAAGCCACCACAACACCATAGGGAGAGATTAACCCTGTCTCGCGCGGTTTGATGTGGTACTTTGATGGACAGAGGCCCGGTGACCTGTCCAAAAGTACACATGCCATTTGCTATGCTAATGTCTAGGGGTTCGGGGAAGGGAGGAATGCGAACGGGAGGACACTCACAATGGCAACCCTTATATACTAGCTGTCGCCATGGCAGCCTTGGCCGAGGGGAATGATGTCACTTGCCCTGTAGTGGAGTAATCTGTCTTCTTCGTGCCTAAAGGGGCCCTGAGGAGATATCAATCCTTTATAATTACATCTATTGCAGCTGATTCAGGCTGCAACACCGCTATATACGTGCCCGCCGCACACACACACACACACCTACTAAATCACGTCGGCTTGGGACGTATATATGAAAGGCTTTGACATGGTGGGGGTGGCGGGGGGGGTGGCCCTGTTGTGTATTCCAGTTACACAACTATTAATATCAGGGGACAAACCGAAAGCCACTTGCAAGGAATGCGACGGAATACATAATGCTCGACGGGCGGGCACCGACAAGCAAGAATATGCATATATGCATGCACACGCACGGGTTGAGGGGTGCGGACACACACACACACACACACACACACACACACACACACACACACACACACACGTGCGCGCTCACTCTCACGCACGCACACACGGCGCTCAGTAGGCTACTTCCTCAGCCCCTGCTGCTCTGTCCTTAAACCTCTTCACCCTCCACGCAGGGAGGGAGACGAGGCTCTCTTCTACTCTTTGTCATGGTAATAACACTAAGCCTAACTGTCGGCCATCTTTGCCTGTCAACTCACATTTGTGTTGTTTTCCCCCCTTTTCCCTCCCTGCTTCTTCCTTTTGTTTGGTTGTTTTTTTTTGTCGCCGTGCTCTCTCTCTCTCTGTCTCTCTCTCTGTCTCTCTCTCCGGGGGCTGACCCATCTCCAACCCTACCGCCACCATGCCCACTTCCTCCACATCATTCACAAAGTCCTGGAAACTATTCTCCCCCGACCAAACTCTTTTCCAAAAAAATAAAAAATGAAAAAAAACGGAGCAGAGCAGACACAGGAAGGAAAGAAATAACAAAATAAAATCCCGACCCATTCTTTCCCGTCGCTGCATCACGGCCCCGTGTGCACTTTTTTTTTCTTTCTCAACACAACATCTCCTAAACTGCTCTCGGCGGCTTTCATTCTGCACTTTGTTTTATCGCTCGTTACCGTCTCCCCTTCACCCCGTCAACAGCCAAAGCGCTCTGTCTGTTTCTTTTGACAACCTGTTCCGGGCGACTGGCCGTTTGAACTGAGTGTCACCGCGCGGCAGTGCAGTGACAGGGTAGCCAGTGGTGGCTTATCGCCTGCCTGCGACTCTGCGAGGCTGTTATTTTCCAGAGTTTGCGACTCCTCCCCAGGCGTTTTCTCATCTACTCTAGCTGGAGGCTTATCCCGAGGCCCCGGCACAGCTGCTGGTCTGAAGCAACTTTCTGCTACGCACACACACCCTTTCCCACTGCTACATCCAATTTAAGAAGCACTACCATAGCACAACGATGGAAAAAGAACACAAAAACAGCAACGCAATACAGAACGTTGATAAATAAAACAATAGGTATAATAAATCACAGTAAAAAAAAAAATCAGAGGTTTAAAAATGTGAAATAACATTAAGAATTATAATAATAATACTAATAATACTAATAATAACAATTCTAAACAAATACTATTACTACTACTACTACTACTACTACTACTACTACTACTACTACTACTACTACTTATAATTATAGTAGTTATTCTCTTCTTCTTCATCATCATCCTCAACAGCATCGTCAATTTCACCATCATTGCGTCTTCATCCTCTTGATCATCATCATCGTCGTCATCATCATCATCATCATCATCATCATCATCATCATCATCATCATCATCATCATCATCACCATCAATCTCCTACTCAACAAAGATGAAATAGAATAAGTTTGACTTATATCCTCCATTTTAAAGCTATCGTGGGAGTTAAATAAAACGGAGCATCCATTTTATCTTGCATCTCCTCCCTCACTTCTATCATCACGATTGGGAGGTGATTGCATTGTGGCCAACAGAGGCCTGCTCTGGTCAGCCAGTCTTTACCAGAGAACGGGTGCAGAGCGAGACGTGATGGACATGAGATGGTAAACAACGCCTTCATCTCCTCCCTCGCAATGAGGCCAGTCAATCGCTTTGATATGAATTTGGTTCCGTCGAGAATGCCATATCTCTCAGTCTGTTTCATACTGCCTCTTCTAAACTATGGAATTGGTTTACAGTGGGGGAGAGAAAACTGACAATAACTGTCAGAGGAGTTCTGTATTAAATAGCTTCTGCAGGGTTGGACTTGATCTGAGAGAGAGGTGAAAAAAAAATTCAGACCATGACTCTGATTAAAATTCAAGTGATGCATTAAAAGTGACCCTCAGTTTGAGAGAGAGAGAGAGAGAGAGAGAGAGAGAGAGAGAGAAAAGCAGTGCTTTGCAATCATCCTTATTCTAAAGTTTCAAAAGGGGTCATCAAACATAACCATGCAAGCCTGCTTGAAAACATGTCTCTTCCCAGACTGTGTCTACAGAATATATCCTAATATAAAGTTGTTCAGTATTACATAAGCACCATTTCTATCAGCATTATTAATATTCTAAACAATTTTCCTTTTTTTTATGAATCAGGAAATGACTAAAAGTTTTGAAAACATGTCTCTTACCAGACTCTGTCTAAAGAATATATCCTAAAATAAAGTGTTTCAGTACACCATAAGCACCATTTCCATCTGGATTATTAATATTATCAGCAACTTTTTTTTTTTTTCACAAAACGATACATTTAGCTATATCCATATTTTTTGAGTTGTTACAGTAATTAATATTTCACAACATTACCAGCGCCTCATAATCAACAGCTGAGGAGACAACCAAAAATTAACTATCATACCCACAAAGACAAGCCGATCTGGCGCTCGCATCACCACTAACATTTAAAGCTGGATCTTAATCTCCCGAACATGACAAACATATTGCAGGGATGATCTTCTGATCTCAGTGATCCCGCTGTGCTCCAATGGAAGGCTGAGGCCTCTTGCTATTGAACGGTGCACAGATAAACAGCAGGATTACTGCTCCATGTGAAGCCACCCCCTTGTGATGTCTGTGGAAACTAGCAAATGCTGGTATTGTCATTATACGTTTGGAATCAGGCACGGATGCTAGCAGCAGCTACCCTGCTGGCCAGTGAAGAGCTTGTGTGAGCTGGGGGAGGTGGGGGGGGCTGGTGCGTGAGAAGAGGATGCATTCAGGTCATGGCAAGGATTGTGAAATTGAAGTACAGCCAGAAAACGGAGCCCATCCAACCAGCCACCGAGGTCACCGGAACGCTATGGGCTCGCTGAGATGTGGAGTGGAGAGACCTTCAGATGTAATCTTGCTCAATATCTGGAATTATATGGGTGGACTTACACTGCGGAATGGAAGAAAAGAAGGAGTTTGGGAGTACAGTTGTATAACCTTTAAAAGAAGGCAAAAATAAAAATATCTGTCAGCCGCAATACAAATAAAACCTCAGCTCGCAGTCCAATCATTTCACTTCTTCTGCGTTTGGTTTGAGAGGCCGGGTCGGTAAACAAGATGGCTTGGGAGCAAATCAAAAATGGGCTGTGTTTGAATTTGAGTGTAAACCTTTTGGCCCCATAGTGTTATTAACAGCATTCATTTTCCAAAAATCTCCAGCGCAAAGAGCAGGGAGATGTCAATGTGGCCCTCATATTTATTCAAAAAATTTCTGCTTCATAAACTAAAATGTTATTGCATGCCAAAGGATCAACAGTTTCCAGCCAATACAGTGCTGATGATTCAGTTAGGTTTTCATGTGTTGGTGTGTGTGTGTGAATGTGTGTGTGTGTGTGTGTGTGTGTGTGTGTGTGT
>NC_140286.1:13291455-13338761 GCF_964030765.1 Micromesistius poutassou
ACGGACGGAGAGCAGCACTCTGGGATTCACCTCCTGCCTTCCTACCACGCCGAGGACTCACATTCAACTGAGATTATCCATGAACTGAGATTCAACTGAGATTATAAATGAACTCAGATTAAACTGAGATTATCCATGAACTGAGATTATCCATGAACTGAGATTAAACTGAGATTATCCATGAACTGCGATCAAACTGAGATTATAAATGAATTGAGATTATAAATAAACTGAGATCAAACTGAGATTTTAAATTAACTGAGATTAAACTGAGATTATAGATTATAGATTTAACTAACTTTAGTAAAGAACAGAGATTTGACTGAGGTCATAAATGAAGATTTTTTCTTTTATAAAATCCACAGAGAGTAAACTAATAGTACAGGTCTCTGTTTAACTCAGATTAAACTGAGATTATAACATTTATTTATATTCAATTCATAGTAAACCTTCAACTGAGATTCAGTGAGATTATGCCCTGATCTGCGATTCCACTGAATCCCCGAGCTCTGTTCACGGCTGAGAACCGGTGTCGAATTCCCTCCACGAGAACAACGTGTTTCGCCAAATCAAGCAGATGATTTGTCTTTGAAGTCGGATCACCAGCCATGCATGAGAATCAAATTCTTGTACATATTTTCTATTTTGGTTCGGAAAAAAGTATTCATCAACTGCCTGCCTCTCTGCCTCCTCGAAGAAGAATCTATTCTCTCTGAATTGCACATTATTGATTCCAGAGACACTACCGGGGAAAACGCATTTGCATCACGCCAAGACCTCTGTGTCCTTGAGTGGGTTCGGCGAAGTCTTGTTCCTGGACCGGCTACAGAGATCGCACAAGGTGAACTCCACTGCTCTGCATTGCAATGTTACATGGAATCACAAGTCTAGGGACTCACCACCGCTAGCAACATGCTTCGGCTCGCTGGACCACAGCAACCACCCAGATGACAGGCTGCCCCCTGTCCATGAAATTACACCTAAATGTCTCCACACCCACGGGCCCTCGATTCCCAGTGTCACGTCGTAATAATAAACCTCCCTGCTGGTACCAGAACACACTTCAAACCCTCCAGAAATATGTATGTAATGCGGTCTTACGTAAGACTCCTGTAAGGAAACCTCTCCCAGTCTCAGGTTCCCTTGTGATTAGCGCCGGCTCCGGTGGGGGCTGGGGTGACAATGTGCTACGAGTTGGCGCTTGGTTTTATTGCTTATCCTGCGATTAGCACCACCACCCCCACCACCTCCGCCGCACTGCTGTTCAGGGAGTCTGCATGCACTCAGCTGCTACAGAGTAGTGATTACACTTATGCGCTATGATAATGAAATACTTAAACACCCGGCTTGTTTAGGATGCAGTTGCGAGAGCAGCAGCTGGCGTGTACGTTTCAGCCATTATCACTCCTAATAGTTTTGATCAGAAATAGCGAGTGGGAGTGGGGGTGGGGCTGCTCCTGAGGTGGAGGGGGCCCCCCGGGGACCCAGCCAGACGATTAAGGGCCCGTGTTGATCCATTGTGGAAGCCCCTGTATGCCTCTCCCCTTCTGCTGCTATTCTGTCAGCAAGAGGGCCGAGAGAGGGCTGAGAGAGGGAGAGAGAGAGAGAGAGGGGGGGGGAGAGAGAGAGGTGGGGAGAGAGGAAGAGTGAGAGGGAGAGAGAGGGGGGGAGAGAGAGGGAAAGAGAGAGAGAGAGGGAGAGAGAGAGAGCTGCAGAGAGAAAGACGGAGAGAGAGGGCGAGAGAGAGGGAGAGAGCGAGAGAGAGAGGGCGAGAGAGAGGGAGAGAGAGAGCAAGAGAGAGAGAGAGAGAGAGAGAGAGAGGGGGAGAGATAGAGAGAGAGGGAGAGAGAGAGAGAGAGAGAGATAGAGAGAGAGGGAGAGAGAGAGAGGGAGAGAGAGAACAAAATGGTTAATTGCAAGGTCAAGTGATAATTCCTTCATTAATTTGAGCCGGGTCCTTTTGTTGCCGCCGGCCCCGGGCCCCGGGCCCCCAAGCTCCCCGGCCGTGCGGAGGCTGGAAGTGGTGTGTGTGTGTGTGTTGTTTTTTTTTTTACGGGGGATGGAAATGGAACAGCCTGCATCGCTGCCCCCGCGGATCCCAGGGGCCCCGGCCGGTTCTCTCTCTCTCTCTCCTCTCGTACCGCCGCCGTGTGTCAAGGGCGTTCCCTTTTTCCAGGCTCCGGGAAAACCTCTGCGAGGTCGGTCCGTCAAGGAGCCGGGCGGAGGTGCGTGCCGGGAGACCGGCTCCCGCTCTCGTTCTCTCGTTCTCTCGTTCTCTCCTTCCCTTTTTCCCTCCCTCGGACTCCTCGCTGGTGAAATGCTGGCAGAAACAGAACTGTGTGTGTGTGTGTGTGTGTGTGTGTGTGTGTGTGTGTGTGTGCTTGGAGAGTATTCCTGCCTGCCCGTAGATCACAATCCTGTTGGGCTGCGTCCAAACAGAGAGGGCGTACCTATTGCGCTTGGCTCAGCCAATATTTGATTAAAATTGAAAAGTAAAACATATTTTATGGGGGGGGGTTGTTGACACTGATGGTGCTGCTTTAGCGGGATAAAGTGCCAATTAATAAAGGTTGAGCGCTTGCCACGCGTGTTTGCACTCCCTCTTTTAGACTCCTAGTTTTAGGATTCTTGTGCATACAGCTAAAGGGAAGGGCTCTCGACGATACCAGAGTCTGGTGCGGGAACACGTTCAAATCTTAAATCTCCTGAAATTCAGGGTTTGGAAGTGTGTGGAGATGTGGAATGCACCAGAAGGCAAGAGGGGGAATAGTTATTGCTATTTGCTATTTGCAGCAGGGCTTCTGTCTAAAGTGGAGAGGGGAACGGGGGGGGGATTTGCCTGAGTTCATCCCCAGCTGGGAGTATGCTAATTGACTTCAAGGTGTCTTTATAAATGTGCGCACTAAAGTCTGTTCCGGCAGTTCTCTAGCTGCCAGTGTTCTGCCTATCTATGCTACCTATTAAATCGTACTACCTAGTGGTTCTGCGCATGCGCATGACAACACTATTAATCCGCGGTGTAGTAGTGGTGTAAAATACACCGTAAAATACACTGTTATAATACAGTATCAACATATGGTCCCCATATTCTTACAGTGTACATGGAGTGAGTAGTGGTGTAAAATAACGTGCACTTCTGTAGTGGGAGCATGCTACCTAATGTGTTTGGTAGGGTATTTGATCTGTAGACCATTGCCTCAATCCAACGATGCTCCCACTACAGAATCACGTTTTTTACACCACTACTCGGCCCATGCAGGCCTACACTGTAAGAATATGGGGAGCATATGTTGATACTGTATTACAACGTTTTAATCTGAGATCTCAGGGGTGCAGTATGTGTATTTTACACCACTACTACACCCCGGATCAATAGTCATGCGGAGAACCACTAGGGTACGATTTGATAGGTAGCATAGATTGGCAGAACGCCGCTATCATCATTTCCATTCGCATCCTTCTGCATGTTCCAATATGACTCGCCAACAACTGGAGAGTTAAAAGTCTGCTGGGTTACATCTTACTTCCTGTGAGATAATAAACGATAAATAAACGCTTTAAAAAATAAAGAAAGAATTAAAACACCTGAATATGTATTTAGACTTAATAATTGATAGCGTTGGCTGTGTGTATTCATGCACTACCGTGTGATTTAGGCACCCGACCACCGTGGACTACTTTTCAAGGTCTTCTGTTGTTCTCCAAAGAAAGATGGATGCCAAGTCCATTCTATTCATGCGCAGTTACTCAAAACCGAAGCAGCACCCGAATCCCTCCACACTCTGCAGCTGCAAATACATCTCAGCTTTTGAATCACAAGTTGAATGCTGGCGACTGCCGCTGGCTTCATGCAAGTCGATAGGGCTGCTGGCGGTGTGGTCCACGGAGCCCGGGATGAGGCTTAGAGAGAGAGAGGGAGGGAGAGAGAGAGAGAGAGACGCAGTCATGGCTGCCCCTGCTTGTTCTTTTTTTTCTTTTTTTCCTCCACTGTGAAAGCATGTTAGCAAAACCAAAGCGTCCCTGTGTACAGAGGGATAGAAGAGAGACAGAGAGAAAGACAGAGAAAGAGAGAGAGAGAGAGACAGAGAGAGAGAGAGAGAGAGAGAGAGAGAGAGAGAGAGAGAGAGAGAGAGAGAGAAAACCTCTATCATTTATTATTCAAATGAAATGAGGTCCGGCAGATGGTAGGAGAGGGGCCACGGGCTCGCGGCAGAATCTCCTGCTCTCTACCTCTCTGATTTTCTCCACCCGCGACGAACTAAAAAAGTTCAAAGGGAATCAGCGATCGTGACGGATCTCATTAGCATATTTCCAATGAGCGGCGTTCGGAGACAGAGAGATGGGAGGGGGATAGTTCATGCAGGAACTAATCAATGTATGTATGCAGCTGGAAGCCTCACTACCGCGTTGATTTACAACAGGGTGGCGGTAGCCCTATACGAGAGACACATAACTTTCAGACTTCATACCCACCCGTTTTTTTTATGACTTTAAAGCCCCAGTCGTGCAGCAAAATGACCCGCAGTGTCTTAGAAGTCTTGGAAGTAATTGTGTTCTTTGTTTCTTTCTCTTGTTCTTTCTTTCATTCCTACATTATTTCTTTCTATCTATCTTTCATTCTTTCTTCCTTTCATTGGTCCCTGATACAACAATGTGCTCTACTTCAATAAAGCCTAAGGCTTTAAGATCACTATTGAGTTGGCCTCTGCGAACACTGTGTCATAGGCTACATTGTGCGTCGATGCCCCGACACTGGCCTCATGCACACAACAACCGCACATGTACGGATGTGTTTCATTACACAACGCGCCGCACAATGGGCACCATGAATAGTTATGGATTTTCCTTGAGTGCACAATAGGCTCTATTCAATCTCTACACAGATACTTGAAGTCATGCCCTGTTGTACCGCCTTGTGGCCGGGTTCCTCACAATACGGACATGTGTGGGATTATTGCGGCCGCGATCCCGCGCTGGCCTTGTAAATAGACAGAGCGCTCTGGAGCCCTCCCGTTAGACACATTAACCCCCCGGCACCTGTCCGCACCCACCGCGGCGCTAGCCTATAGGTTACAGCAAACAGCTAGCCAGCCCAGCTCGCAGTGGGTCCAGGCTATCTCTTCTCCACATGTACACACTGTCGTTCTCTAGGGTATCGGCTGAGGGAGGGATCTCCATTGAGAGTACTCCTCTTCTTCCTCCTTCTCCCCATCTTTTATTTGAATTACTGGCTGGGCAACTGCAGTCTCCGAGCCACTGACCTTAGTTAAAAAACAGGGAAAGATGAGGGGTTTTGTGTGTGTGTGTGTGTGTGTGTGTGTGTGTGTGTGTGTGTGTGTGTGTTGAGTTCCCAGTGGTGCTGTACATTTGGACCACAACAAGCCACGGAAACTGGCAGCCGTGGTGATTCTCCCGGGGAAAATATAGAGGATAGTCTACTCATTAAAACACAAAAGGAGTATGGTCAGTTGTGGAATGCAATAAAAAAAATATATAAACAGCTCAATTTAACTCTCGCACAAAAGATCTGAGTGTGTCAGGGAACTGGATGGAGTTTGAAAACCCCAAATAGATCAGGTTTTTTAGGTCTGAACATATAAAAGTGAGGGCTCGTCACTTCCTGTGAAAGGGGTTTATTGTGTGCGGTTATCTCACTCTGGAAGAACTTTAAAGAAGAATAAACGATTTTTCATTTCCTCCTTAGAACATTTGAAAGGTTTCCATTCCATCTTTGAATCTATAAAACCGATGAAACTGTATAAAGATATATATATAAGTGTAGACTATTTAACAATATACGATGACAGTAAAATGTATATGGGTCTACACTATTTCATATTCATGGGCTTCACAGCAAAAACCCTCAATAGTTGTGAATTTAGTCACCTTCTGTGTGTGTGTGTGTGTGTGTGTGTGTGTGTGTGTGTGTGTGTGTGTGTGTGTGTGTGTGTGTAAAACCCAGCTATATTTTGAGGCCACAAATAAAGCAATTAATCGATTTTAAGTCTCCTTTTTAACAATACACGACGACGGTGAACTGTATATGGTCTATACTATTTCCTAAAGAATTGCCTTCACAGCAAAACCAGAATAGTTATGATTTTAGTCACCATTTGTGTGTTGTGTGTGTGAGTGTGTGTGTTTGTGTGTGTGTGTGTGTGTGTGTTGAGTGTGTGTGTGTGTGTGTGTGTGTGTGTGTGTGTGTGTGTGTGTGTATGTGAGTGTGTGTGTTGTGTGTGTGTGTGTGTGTGTGTGTGTGTGTGTGTGTGTGTGTGTGTGTGTGTTGTGTATGTGTGTGTGTGTGTGTGTGTGTTGTGTCAAACCCAGCTATATTTTAACAAGGGGCCACAAATAAAGGCAATTCATCGATTTTAAGTCCCCCTCGCGCCCGCTGTCCACCTGTGAAGCAAGCCTTTTAACAAGTCATCCACGTGACCAACTGCCATTTAACGCACACAAGACATTCTGGAAATAGCCACCAGCTCTGCGCCAGTGGCCACGGCCGGCCACTTTCCAATCACCTTGTAAAATCCTCACACTGCCTCACATTCTGCAGGGCCCCTGCTTCTTCCGAGGAATTCTCCTTGGAAGTGAAGAGGCCAGCAGGTCCTCAGGAAGGCGCATACCTCGAGCCCGCGGCCGCACCGCCACTACAGACCTCACTTCCTGCTCTTGACTTGATCACCAGAATAGAAGTGCCAGAGTGACATTGACGAGTCCAATGAGGGGTGGGGTGGGGGGGGGGGGGGGGGGGGGAGGGGGAGGAGAGGGCTGTTTGTCCTGGAGCCCACCCTGTGATGTGGGGGGGGGGGAGGGGGGGGGGGAGCAGACCACCCCTGAGGCCCAGCAGGCCCAACTGGTCCCTCCAAGGGGCGATTTATGGCGAGCCGCAAGGCTACTATTGATTTGTTTTTAGTTAGGTGGTAAATACAGTTTAGAACTCCCAAGATGCAATCTGCCACACGTATATATGTGATGTAACGTTACGACTGGCCCCTTTGGTCCCTTCGAACACATCACATGTCAGTAAAGTTTTTACATTTATTTGATGTGTATTTATAGATTGTTTTTTTTTTAATATTCCGTACGATTCTTTTTGATCACGTTGATTGATGTGTAAATAAAATACACATCTCACATCAGTCAAGTTAAGATAATTATTTAATTTAACGTATTTATAGATCAGTTTGTTTTTAATGTACGACAATTTATGTAGAACACATTGATCGATACGTATGGCTGAAGCTGCTTTTTATTCCGTCCTCTAATTCCATTTCATCTCGTCACGTTGCTCGAATACGTTTACCCTTTTTGCTGCCGTAACTCCAGAATTAATAAAGTTGCATCTTATTCAATCCTGTCTGACTCACAGTGGGAGGACGAGGTAGCAGAACGTGTACTCGTTCTGAACCAGTCAGTAAAAGCCCAAATCCTAACAGCCGGGGCGGTACGAGAAACCAGAGGTAGTAACAGGGTGTACAGCACCGGTTGTACAGCGGTAGTGTTTTCGTAGCAACAGGGTGTACAGCACCGGTTGTACAGCGGTAGTGTTGTCGTAGCAACAGGGTGTACAGCACCAGTTGTGCGGCGGTAGTGTTGTCGTAGCAACAGGGTGTACAGCACCGGTTGTACAGCGGTAGTGTTGTCGTAGCAACAGGGTGTACAGCACCGGTTGTACAGCGGTAGTGTTATCATAGCAACAGGGTGTACAGCACCGGTTGTGCGGCGGTAGTGTTGTCGTAGCAACAGGGTGTACAGCACCGGTTGTGCGGCGGTAGTGTTGTCGTAGCAACAGGGTGTACAGCACCGGTTGTGCAGCGGTAGTGTTGTCGTAGCAACAGGGTGTACAGCACCGGTTGTGCAGCGGTAGTGTTGTCGTAGCAACAGGGTGTACAGCACCGGCTGTGCAGCGGTAGTGTGGTCGTAGTAACAGCATAATGGTGGTAACACAGTTATCATCCCATCATCTACTCCTGAAATGGATCAAATTGAATCGGGCCTTCAAAGGTAAAGAGTAATCAGAATCACCCCGCTAGACTGACTCTATAAACATATTAAAATCAAGAGCAGAGGCGGACGGGGGCGGGGGCGGGGGGGGGGGGGGGGGCGGGGGGGTCGTAATGTGCAGCAGATTCCCCCCTCAGCTCCAACGCAGGCTGCGTGGCACGCCTCAACTCTCTCCTCGTTGGCTCTGGCATCGGGGGGCCCCTCTCCTGCACCCGCTACACAGAGAGGGATCACAGGCAGAAGGAAGGAGGTTTTTTGGGGGTAAAGGCCCCCCCCACTCGCCCCCCCCCATGGAGAATAGAGCCATGCTGAGCCTCACCGGAGGGGTGAAAGCGCTGGGGAGCATTTGCCGCCCCCCAACGACTGACAGCACCACCGTGGGTC
Source organism: Micromesistius poutassou (assembly GCF_964030765.1). Classification (NCBI taxonomy): domain Eukaryota; kingdom Metazoa; phylum Chordata; class Actinopteri; order Gadiformes; family Gadidae; genus Micromesistius; species Micromesistius poutassou. The sequence goes on from NC_140286.1 coordinate 13,299,847, forward strand.
ACAGTCACCAACACACAAACACACACACACACACACATACATAAACACACACCCCTGATTCAGCCCCTTATGGGCCAAAATAGATGATGAGGAATGTCTCTGACGTAGCGGAAAGAAGACAAGGAACATCACCTCCACCAAGACAGAGCCTTTTCGGATTATTGGCTCACATTCCGAGGCTACTCCCGAGTGATTTATGGCCTAAAAAAAAGTAGAATTCTCCGGGAAAAAAATACGAAGAGATTTCACCACACAGCTGGTTAACACCAACTGGTCGTGAGGGCTGATGAGTAATGACATCCCTTTGAGTTTGGGTCTTTGTTCTATCATGTCCAGAAATGATGAATCTTTTCTTTTTTTCCCCCAGACTTTCCTTCCAAATACGTGTAGAGAAAATCCACTTCACATTTCTTTTATTTTGTTGTTTGTTTTGGTCTTTCCAAATGCAAACCAACACAAAGTCCTCCTCCTTGTTTGGTTCGTTCCTCCTCCTCCGGGGTCCGGAGCCTGTGAACGCCGGCAGGCTTGGCTTCGCCGGGTCTGTGGTTGCAACCGAGAAAGAACCAAGGTCCATTCTACACCGCACTCATCAACGGGAGGTCCAGGGTCCATACAAACCCAATTAAGAATCAATTTGAAGAGACTGTTAGACAGTCTGGCGCCCGGAGAGTGGTAAAGGCTTTTGATACGAACATTTTATCGTTTCATCTCCCCCTTCTTGTTGTCTTAATAGTCCAACATGTGTAAAGTTGATCTGTCTCAATACTACCTCAGCAGCACAGGGGGGAGCGGGCCGTGAACACATGGCGTACACGTGAAGGCCGAGACGGCTGCTTTGAAAGGGATGTACCAAAATGCGTGCAACATATATTCCCTTGAAAAGCGTGCTTCCGAGTGCGGTAAAGGACAAGGAGGTTGCTTCATTATTGGCATATCTCTTCATGCTTTTCCCTTCCAGTTCGGTTTCGCTGGCACTCAAAATCAAAGTGGTCATTGAGGCAGCGTGTCTGTGTCGATACGGAGACACATAAAGTTTGCGTTGTTATGCCTGAAACCAACTGATGCTTTGAGAGAGAGACCGCCGTACCTCGTCTAGCATAATACACACACCCCAACGTCCACACACAAGTGCTCCTCTCCCTTCCTGTATTATTTGTGCATTTTGAGTTGAAAGGCAAACATTTACTCCTGTCTGGGACTAAAAGCATTTTCAACACAAAATTATAAATAATGATAAGGATAACGCTATTGGTACAATTCACAGTCCCCCCCCCTCTGGCTGCTCTTTCACTAATTTCTAAAAGCTGGCCATGATGAATGGCTGCTTGTGAATGGATCTGAATTCAAGGTTAACTCTGTTTCCTTTATCCAAACCAGGTAGGAGTGCGTTGAATGTTCTATTGATTTATAGCATCACTAATAACTGTGTTGAAAAAAGTGCCGGCTCTCGCAGTGTGATGATCTCTGAAAAGCCTGCAGTCTGCGACACATTGTTTGAGGCCGAGTGCGGTACATATTTAGAGACTACATCTCTGGAGTGGAGCAAATTGCGTTTGGAAAGTGTATAAGGTCCTCTCTCTTCAGAAGGGAGGAAGTTCTTTAGACTCAAGTGTTTCTGTCTGATGACACTAACGTTACATTGCTGTGACGTTTTCTTTTATGTCAAGGCATCATGAGTGTTGGGGTTGATTGAGAATAAACATCAACGTTTCCCTGTTCATTTAGATATGCTAATTATCTTGCGATTTTCCCTTTTGTCTGAGTTCAAATGTTCAGCGTTTATTTCCATACGTGTTCACATTCAGGCACTTGATGTAAACAAGTTACTGACAAGCCCGAATTGGCACTTGCAAAAATGTATTGACGTGACATCCAATACTTTCGCAGTGAGCAAAGCTGTGTGCAGAAGAGAAACAGATGAAAGGGAAAGTCAGCGTTTATTTCCCCTTAATAGCAACCTGTTTATGAATAACTCTCTTTGACCATTGAGAGCGTGCTATCTATCTCCATGGTTTCAAAGAGTCTTAAGAGTGTGTGCGTCAGCTTTTAAACCCTATGCTGTGCTTCTCTAAGTCCCAGGTGGCACGTTTTTATAAACGGGTCGTATACGAAAATATGACCCGTTTATAAAACCTAATTATCAGCAGTTATCAATTGATTGCTGCGTATCACAGTTCATTCATTACCAGGGGTTGAGCCATAGCATCAGTCTTGTATGCTCGGCTATAGGTATGTTTTTCCGTTTGCATGACTCGAAAGTGCGGTGTGAAAAGAGGGATTCACTTAAAGTAGCTGTATACGCATTCTCTCTTCCCCTTCCTTAATCGTTTCCTCCATTTTATTTTTCGTATTCTTATTGCAAGTAGAAGTGTAGTGTTGGTTGGTGATAACACAAATTCCTTCTGTGTCAAGAAATTGTTTGTGTACAGTGTTTGGGAAAACCCAAATGTACTGGTGTAGCTCGGTGGGAATGTAAGTAAATGTTGTAGATCTTTTTTCGTCATCTCATTTCCCCCTTTTCTGTACTGGAACAATAAGCATCTGTTTCCATTTTGCTGTTTTCAGCATGAAAAAAAGAAGAGAGGGAGAGCAGACGCACAACAACAGAATAATAATTGTCGCACAAACCCACACGTAAAAATAAATATTGCCATTGAAAACCCCAAATTAAGACAAACATCCCTGTCAATTGTAAATTACAACACAAAATATGTTCAAACATAGCAACAGGCAGAGCTGCTGTTTCTCCGCACATACGCCGTTTAAGGCCCGGGACACAATAATCTTTTAAAACCAATCTCACAGAAAGGACAACAATATGTTTAGTTTTTAAAATTAATTCCTACAATGCATTCCACACACTGAAGCTATTCACAGGCACTCCGGGAGCACAGAGAGAGAAAGGGAACAATGTGTATGAGCCAAAGAGCTCCAGCATGGATACAAGTGTAGATCCATGTTGCGTGTCAGATTTTATCTATCGTGGAGAGTTGGGTTCACCCTCTCTGCTTGATCTAACTTATCTCTGCTGAGTCTGTAGTTGACAGAAGTCTCATGGGGGAACGATGATGGAGGATGACACAGGTTTTCAGGAAGAAAGCGTGTGTAGACTGCGGTTCTAAAATAGCTAAACAAGAACCCGGGAACAAAAGGTAACTTACTTCAAAAGGGTCCAGCCAGATATGGTTAACCTCCCGTCTCTAGTTGTTGTGCAGCGTGCTGCATGATTATATAACCAAACAACTTTAAAGCCTCCACAGGCTGAAACGGGACATGGCTAGCGTATGGAATTAGCCTCGCCTCATCGCAGACAACAATCAGGCTTTTTTAAAAGTCCACATGGAACAAAGACCTTAACAAAATCTCTCAATGTTCTTCAAACTTAGTCTCTCTTTGATACCTACTTTTTTCCTTTTCAATGACTGTCTCAATTATCGGGAGATTGCCTTTGAATGTGTGGCTTTTGATCAGGAGGACTAAAGGGCCGTCTGATAATGACTTCAGACATGTTATTTGCACTGCAACGTTTCCCGTCGACTCTCTTGTTTACCGCATGGATGTTTTGTTGGAACACACCCCGCGATGCTACATGAGGTTTCACCCGCAGCGCAGACAGCACTTTGGAAGGGGGACACACATGCATGACAATGAGAAATCAAAGGGAATGCATGGGTGGGGGGGGGGTTAGGCTTGGATTCTCTGGGGGTGGGGGGGGGGGGGGGGTTAGGCTTGGATTCTCTGGGGGTGGGGGGGGGGGGGTTAGGCTTGGATTCTCTGGGGGGGGGGGGGGGGGGGATGGTCTTGGACTTTTGAAAAACAAGGCCACAAAATGGCTACCTCCAAAAAATCTGATTATCACTGGTGTACTTTATGGTAGTTTGTTTGTGTAAATAAACCCAGGCTCATTTGTTTTCTCGTCCGGCAACGGTTCCCTGTGTTACCGTTGAAGGAATATTTGTGTTTTTCATTGGAGATGACTTGCATCTGATTTGGCAAGGAAACTCTGAGTCCTCTGAAACGCAATTTCCACACGAAGGACAATACATCCCCCGACGTCTGAGATAAATCCTCCCAACAAGAGCCACGCAATTACCAACAGAATGAGAGCACATCATCTTTAGTAACAATGACTGATACCCACAATGCACCCTAATAGACTTCAACATTTCCAGGGTGTTGTTTGAATTGAGCTTATTATAAGTATCCATGGTAACTGGAACAATTGCAAGAGAATACGAGTGAGAGGAGCTGGTGCCACTCATTCACATGAACACTGACCGAAGGCAGGGCAGGTCCAATGTTGAATGGGCCCAAGGACTCACACACACAGCTCTGTGTAACATTGGTTCATGTTAACAACTGTGATCACTCCGTCAAGGGATGTGAAAAGTACTTAAAAAACACGAAATAGGCATACTTTTTTTTATAAACCACAACTAATTAGTGAGACAGCTTGGTACCATAAAACTGTTATACAACAGATATGAATATATTTTTATCATAAATAATCTCTATCACTGCTGTTAAAAATGCAAACATGGAGCATATTCCAATTAGGCAATTAGCACTTCAAATCCACATGACAAGCTGTTGGATCGGGACAGACTCTCTCTACAGTTGTATATTCTATAGTTGTATATTAAATAGTATAAGTAAGGGTTTGGCTCAATAAGTAAAAATGTGTGTGATCCACAATATAGAATCTTCTGTCTCAATTTTTTCTTTTAGGTTAGGTGGTTTTGAATTGTCTTTATTATGTAAAATTATTCCTTTGGAAACATGCTAGCGATGCATTAATCCTCTCACTTTCTCCCACCTGGTGAATCTGACCCACATTCACGCTTCCCCTGTGCACCTAAGGGAGGGCTTTTTATTTAAGCCATGTGTAACAGAGAGCACTGACCCAACTATGTACTTTGGCCCATGAAAGAAAAAGAGAATAGAGTAAAATATGAGAAGGAAAATAAGGAGTTGAGGAGATAAGAAAAGACGCAGAGGAGACGAGAAGAGCTCTTGGAAGATTAATCGTAACAATGCTGGTGTTAATTATACTCTCTAGACTCTCTATCTAAATCAAAGTTCTTTAATGTAAAAAAATGCTTTATTTGGATGTTATCTGATCGGCCTAATAATGATAACCTAAGCTATGGAAATTTTTACTACATAATGTAGCCCTAGGCTTAATTTAGGCCTTTTTTCCTCTGGCTGTGCTTCAGAAGACGTTGAGAAATTGCTCAACAAATCTACACCACGTTGAAAAGTTAAACGATACAATTGCAAATAAATATATATTGTTCGGGCAAAAAAGGTTTGCATGCGAACATAGCCAAGTGAAGCGGACCCCCACCGCACCCCACCATGGCCTACCCATGCAGCCTGCAGCCTACAGGCCAGCTCTGAGCGCCTGAAACGAGAGCCATGGCCTTTGTGGCGCTGGTTGAGTTCAACTTGTGTGGGTTGGAGCTTTCAAACTCATTGAATGTGGTACATGAATAAATGTGTAATGTAGGAAGTGATTTTATTTGTTAAATCTCCCTACAGAGAGTGGTAGAATTTCAAATATCCCCCCGTGTTTCCTTTATTTAGGACTGGTGGGGAGGAGGAAAACGTGGCGTTAAAATCCGTTGTAACTACTCAACAGCGTGAAGATTTAATAAGAGAAATGATGGGAAGTATGTTTTAGGAATTCAATGGTGGGGGGGTGGTGGGGGGAGAATGAGATGATGATTTATCACACCCCCATTAATGCTTCACATATGGATGTTTTCCCAGACACATATTAATATTATAAGCATGTTAGTAATGCTCAATTAATTAAATTAATATCTTATAATGTATAGGCCTGCCTATTTAATTGGTTAATTATTTAATCATATTTCAATCCGGGTTAACACGTCCATGTTGTTCTTAAATAAGATCCTTTGAAATCATGATCACAAATACTGTCACTGGGCGTACACACATTACCAATAGGCCTACCTTTGTTATGCATGACATAAATACCTGATTTATTAGACATAAATATTGGCACGTATGACTGACTCAATTAATCCATGAGGGGGTTATTGCTATTTTTTCTCGCATTAAGCAATGTGACGACTAGACAGATCCATTCCTCTCTCCTGCATAATCCGCTCCGGGTTTTGCAGCTCTCCACCCACAGCCAGCTGCTGCAGAGCAGGCGACCGGTGCGCTGTTCCTTCTCGTCGTGTTTGCCTCAAGTCCGACGACAGCGCTGTCTGCTCGGCTGGTGGAGGAAGAGGAGGACACGCAACCAGGAGCCCCCAACACCAACACATTGAAATCCGCGATTTTTTTTTAAAGAACAGTTTCCTCGGCGTATGCGGCCGCTTTTTGTGGAGTGCGCAGTCGATGAGTTTCTGAGAGACTTGTACGAGGAGTATGGCTCTGGAGTGAGAACCAGCGGGTGCATCCTGAGTCCTCTAACCAGAACAACGCTGGGGAAGTGAACCGATTCTGCGGGTCTGCTCGATTCCGTTCCTTCCTCCGGGAGAATGGATGCGCGCATGGGGCTGGGAAACTAATGCCCGTGAGTTTGGATCGACCCTGAGTCATGGAACTAATGGTTCTGTCTGCAGGAACGCGTAGTATCGACGAGGCAGAGGCGCGCACTACTGCACGAAAAACACAAAAATTTTCGACCACCTTTTAAATCATCGGGAGCATGCATCGGAACCACGGTGGTCTTTGTGTCGCCCGCTGCCCGGTTTCGGGGGGCCTCCTCTAAAAGGGTGTCGGTTCCTGGAGCTTTTGGGTGCCGAGCTAAACACATATTTTATTTTTCTGCACTGGAAAAAAGGACACGTTTTTTGGAGCGATCGATGTAAGTATAAAACGCGGTTTCTTGGGGTTTGTGGAGATGATTTAGGTGGAGTTTCGGGAGGACGGCTGGGTTGCTGGATCGATACCCATTACGCGTTAAACTCTATGAATGGCAGAATGTCCGCACGGCGTTAAGTTGTTGTTGGATGAGCTGAAAGCGGGGACGTTTTGATTTAAGTTTGTGAATTACGCATGAATTTGGTGGTCTTTCAGACGTTATATTTTGTGAAGTCGAGAACTGACAGGTTTATTCCAGACACGTATGAAAATAATAATGTTTGTGGTGAAGGAGACTGGACGGCTATAATCTAATTGGATCAATGTGTTTATTAAATGTCTCAAAGTCTAATATTTCTCCCACAACATGAGCCATTTCCACATCTGACGAGAAATGTAATTTGAGAAAATATTATTTAAAAATATTAATCTGATCTCCGTTTTTTGAAAAACGCTTAGAATGTTGCGTTCACAATAACACCATTCCCAGTGTCCAAAAAGAACTATGATCCAAGTAAAATGTCAGCTTGGATCTTCATTCACTACGGCATTCTGCGGCTATAAAATAAGATCATGTCACCAAACATGTATAATTCACATGTTTGGAACCAGCCAAGCCAAGTCAAACACACACACACACACACACACACACACACACACACACACACACACACACACACACACACACACAGGCCAGGGGACCATAACTCTTTCCCACCCGCTGCCTAGAGATAGAGCTCGTAGATAACTCATGCAGAATTAATATTCCTTAAACCCCAACACGCATGTTTATTATAATGCATAACGTACCGTTTGTAACATACATGATAACGTATGGGTCCCCAATGTTTACGAAATTGGTGCAACATTATATAAGATAACATTTGAAAATTTAAAACAGCCGAGATGTTTGTGAATTCTGGCAGTGTCTAGTTTGCTTAACCCTCCGGCTTTTCTGGTGGGGTACCAATCATCATTTATGATTCATTTTTGCTATTCCAGAAATATGGCTGTCTGCTCGAATAGCTTAAAAAATGGTAGAACAATGTTGACCTTCACCCGTCGGCATGGAGTGCCAATCTGCTTCTCTGCTAATAGGTTATAATGGAAAGTCAATAAGCTGGTAAATATTGATGATGTTCTTTTAAAATGCAGTGTGGCGCACACACACACACACACACACACACACACACACACACACACACACACACACACACACACACACACACACACACACACACACACACACACACACCACTTCATTGTCGGTGGGCAGAGCTAGACACATTTCAACGAGGCAGTCTGAGCTAGCTAACCCCGGGGGTTATCAAATTGTTAAAATGTAAAGATAAAAACACAAAGATAAATGGATCTCAAACGGACTAAGATGGACGACGCAGGGATGGAGGGCCGGGGGTCTGAGAGGGGTCTGTCGGTCTGACGGAATGCGCTAGGATAAGAGCTGCGAGAGGAGGAACTGAGGAGTGTGAAACAAATGTTCTGTTGCCACACACACACACACACACACACACACACACACACACACACACACACACACACACACACACACACACACACACAGCTACAACGACCACCCTCCTCCTCCCCCTCCCACTCCACCTCAATCCCTTTCTCACCCACCCAGACGTGCTGGGCTGGTCCATTTGTCCATGCTGCCATGGGAAGGAAGTGCCATCTCATCTCACATTGCGCAAATGGTTTCAATGCAGCCTAGTGAGAATTCTAGCAGGTTTTTGTAACTGCAAATTTACATATCAAAGTGTCTGCATTTCAATAGGCACAACTCCAGTTACCAGCCCCCCTTCTCTGCTGGCAGTTTAGTTCTGGGAGTGCTGCTGCTGCTGCTGCAGCAGTCGGGGCCGGGCTGCTGGTGGTGGTGGTGGTGGTTAGCTGCTCGGTGTGTGTGTGTGTGTGTGTGTGTGTGTGTGTGTGTGTGTGTGTGTGTGTGTGTGTGTGTGTGTGTGTGTGTGTGTGTGTGTGTGTGTGTGTGTGTGTGTGTGTGTGTGTGTGTGTGTGTGTGTGTGTGAGGGAGATATCGTGTGAGAATTGAACAGAGAGAGAAAGATAAAACTATTCCGCCGTTATTTTTGCTCTTATAATTTAGGACAGGCGGTGAGAGAGACTGTCCGTGGTGAACTGTGAAATGCTGAAGGCCGTATTGACTTGTTAATGGGGTGCCTCATCAAAGCCCGTTCAGCGACTCAAAGAGCAATCATTCAATTGACTTGATATTCTTCAACTTTTATGTCGGTATAATCGCGTCGTTAGATCAACAGCAGTTTTTCTGAAAAGGTTTCTTGTATACTAGTTTGACCGCAGGAGCCCCCCAAAAAACCCAGAGAAGGCCTAGATTCTGATTCCGCCGAAAACACAACACGCTTTCTCTTTTTGATGAGTTTTTAATATTCCGCCGCTGTGGATCTTACGGCACCGAGCTCCGTGTGTGGTGGCGGGGGTTCTCCTGTGTAGTTATTTTCCCTAACCCCAGAGATAATATTTGTGTTATAGCATGCAGCTGCTGCCGCGCCGTGTGAGAACATGGCTCTGGTGTTTGTCACGCAGTGTTTATTTAGATGGATTTCTCTTCTCTCGTCCTCAGTCTGGCCTGATAAACGAGCCGTCTCATTCTAATGGTTCGGGGCCCTAGCCCGGGCCCTTGTAGGAGCAGGCGAGACCGACAGACAGGCTCCCGCGAAGTAGGATCATTCAACCAGTTAGGGATGCACAGAAATGCACACGGCTGCTTGACAACTGTCCAATACCGTATTCATATGGGAGGCTTTATTACCGATACAAATACAATGTGCTGTGTCAAGTAGATCAGACATGGAGGGGAAGGAAACTATTCTGCTCCTTACCCCAACTATTGGATAAAGAAACTGTGTGTGTGTGTGTGTGTGTGTGTGTGTGTGTGTGTGTGCGCGCGCGTGTGTGTGTGGACATGTTAATTGCCATGCTATCATAATTAGTGTCACTCATCATGTTTTCGCGGCGCTACCCCAGTTTGATTCTCGAGCCGATTCCTCTCAGCCAAAGCGAACCGTTTAGATAATCGCCAGTCAGTCGCCGACTTAAAAGTCAGGGAAAGGTGGCCGTGCCGTCAGCGTATTCCACGCATCCTGTTAAAAAAAAAAAAACAGCTGGCTCTCCCTATTTTAAGGGCTGCGCATTGGCCTCCCACCCGCTGGGAGCGTGCACCTTGCAGGTTGCAGTCGGGGTCGCGAGTGCGACACCGGGGGCCAAACCCGGTAGGGTGCAGAGAACCTGTGCCATCGGCCGGCCACCACCCCGGCAAAGGTCAGCTGCCCCCGTCGCCCCCCCCCCCCCCCCCCCCCCCCGCCATAAAGCAAAACCAACTGCTGTACAACCTGGCCCCCCTATGTATCGCAGAGACCCCCCCCCGCCCCCCGGACCCCCCTGTGAGCATTGTTGTTCAAGCAACAACGACAAAAATGGCAAAGGAGCAAACGAAATGCACCCTGGGAAGGGGGGGGTCTCCGTAGAGCCGGGAAGGGAAGGGAGAGGGAAGGGATACGAGCGGGTTGCCGCTTCACAACCCAGAGAGCACCGGGCAGGAGAAAAAAAACCAAAACGCCCAGATCTTCACCTGCCGTCGTCACTCACAGCAGGTCGGCCTGACAGCTGTCTTGTTCGTTTCTTGTGATGAACGCACGCCGAGTGGACGGGGAAAAAAACAAACAAACAGCAAACTGTTGTTTGTTTGTGTGTTTGTTGTTGTTGGAGCGATGGGGTCCGGCCTCGTGTGCGTATCGGTCCTGATCACGATGGCTCGCCACCGCCACAGCCTCTGTAAACGCCGTCGCAACGGAGATCCAACCACCAGTAATGTGTAATTTTCTAGGGGGGGGGGGGGTGGCTGCAGTCGTTGCTTCATTGCACATCTATGGGCTGTTTTCAACTGGAAATATGCCTCTGAAAAGGGGCATGGGCTACGATCCGGGCGCCCGCTGGGCTTTAAATGACAGTTAACTTTCCCCCACTGCTTCTCAAATGGATGTTTAATGATCAACAGAGGCCCAGAGCTTAGGTCTCTAGCAGCGGCCCACGCGCTGTAGCGCGCACTTACCACAGAGTGCTGCTTCCACGCAGGGCCCTACCCCTCCCCGTCCAGCGCCCTACCCTCCTACCCTCCTACCCTCCTACATGCTTTTTTTTTCCTCTACCTCCATCTCCTTCCCATGAACCTACGCCCCCTCCTGTCGGAGACCTTTTCCCTTTTTTTTGTGTGTGTGAGTGATGGATCATGTGGAGGGGGGGGGGGGGTCTCTCTGGGTTCGCGTTAACCCCTCCGGTGCCCCGCCTGCGAGAGCACTCCCAGATGGGCCGCCCGTCGACGCCAGGTGATGGATAGGCCCGGTGTCTTTAGGCTCCATACATCAGGAGATTAGCACTGACCTGCAAGAGCTGTCTGGACCGCCCTCTGAGGTCCTTCAAGCCAACCACCGCGGCGGTGACATTAGCATACGGTGGGAGGGCGGGGGAGGGCTGTGGAGGGGGGTAGTGCTGCCATGTCTTCTCTCGGTGGTGGCTGGGTGTGCTCGGGGCAATTGGGGGGAGGGGGGGGGGGCGGGGGTGAAGTGATAGTGTGCTTTATTTGCTCCTCTCATCACATGGGTCACAGGAAGTGTGTGGATTAGAGGCTGGAGGCTGAGTGCTGTCAGTGCGAGGTGCGTCCTGACTGGTCGTCTGTCTTTTCAAACGATGATATCCTCCCCTGTCTCCCCCGCCACCCCCCGTCCCTGTACCGCCAAGCTTTGAAGATAGCAGTGGCTCTGTTGGTGTCGTGGTTGGTTGTTGTCGGTGGTCTTTAGGACTAGTGTGAAAGTACGATTTGGGCGAGTCAAAAGTATTAAATCAAAAGTATTGCAATATAAATCTTCTGGAGCTGGAGACGGTTCAGAGTCACCCACCCCCATCTCTTGGGCATGCCCAGACATCTTCTTTGAAATGACTGTCTGAGCTACAAAGCGACAGTGGCTGCTGGTGGTAAAGCCGCAGTAGCTCCGGTTAGTTTTGGGGAGATATCTGAACCGGTTCGCTACATGCTACGTCTCTTGTTGTTTCTCTTTAGACTGCCTTTGTCCCTGTAACGCCTTTTTTTAAAACATGCACGTCGCGTCCAGGTTTATCCCCAGGAACACAGCTCCATTTTTAGGATCCTTTTCCATACTGCCATTCAAAACACCTAGAGCCGATGTTCTACTGCACAGTGTGAATGTGTGTTGTGTTATGTATGTAATTTAAATATATTCAAAGGGTAATGGAAATTACAATTTCAAAGCAGACCATGATTTATAAAAAACAACAACAAGGCAACAACAACAAGCCCTTCCACCCACCGGTTACCACCAAGGAACCGCCTTTCAAGGTGCGAATGAAACGGAGCCAAATTAATGATTGCTGCACCCTGGCTGGCTAGTGCTGCGCTGAGGTTATTGTCAGACTCGGAGCGGGATACGTCACAGAATATTAACTCTGAGGGGAAAAGCATGATGTGTAACCTGTTAGCCATCTTGCGATTCTTCAGTCAAACAAACAAAAGCGTTTCCATGTTTTTCTTTTGAAGGGCTGTTTTGGCGAACGCATTCTGTCAACGGACGTGATCTAATTTCATTTGGCTGTGTAATTCATCAAATGGGCTAGTCAGTTGAACGACCAACTGTTTCACAGGCACATCTGGTAAGGGCCGTAATTATATGAAAACCACGACAGTTGTGAATAATGATGTTTAAGCTTTGTTTTAGCTATGTCGGTCCGATGTTATCGTAAAAAATATGGTGAAAACGGAATGACGAGCGATGTGGGATGCAGACCTCAAACAGGCCTTAATTTCTCCTGCGTGCTTCCGAGCACTGAGGGGGTGGGGGGGGGGGGGGGGGGAGAGGAGAGGAGAGAGAGAGTCTCGTTGTTGATCACTTGAGTAAATCACATCTTGATTTCTGAAGAGCAAATTTGTGATTACTGATCCCTTACAGCCGAGTTTTAATTAGGAGTCATAAGCATCCTGCCATTTCTGAGATTAGCATAGTCAAGCATGACACATGCTAAAGGGAGCACATCATTAGTCATCGAGTAGTAGGAACCAAAGAAACGTCTGCGTTTCACCTCCTCTGCCTTCCATTCCCTTTGCCAGACACGAATCTTGGACGATACCTACTAAATATGTTCAAGTTAACTCTGTTTATATTTATCCCACGTTGTTGTTCACCTGATTACTCTTCACACTTATGCAAAGGAGCTTGTGTTGAACGCTAGCATTAAAAAATGGAGAATTTCCACACAAAGAATCTCTTCCTGTGCCATAATCAACCGACTTAATTGCGATGGAGGGCCCTATAAACCCATTTATTCTCCCCCATAGATACTCAAGTATATTGAACCCCCACCTTCATTTCCAGAGGCTGGCTCCTGCACCCCGTGTGCACCTAAGACCTTTGTTAGGACGTTTTAATTACAGCAGAGCCTGGCTGTAATTGATCTCGGCTTAGAGGGATTTCAGTGTCATTGAGACTGAGGGCTAGGTGTTAATACAGCCCAGCACCGCGGCCCAGTCCCTCACTGTGCCACTTAAGGCGGACCCGCCGCTCCGAGGGAGAGAGAGCCTTGAGCACAACACTCCTTGTCTTTCATTCTGTCGCCGCCGCCCTTAATTCGGAGCGGCATCTGTCTTTTATGGGTAATGACTCAATGCTCCTCATGGGGCTGGGCGGACTCCCCCCAAAGAAACCGACATGGAGGGGGAGAAAGAGGGAGAGAGACGGCGTTGAAGGAGGGGACGGCACAGGGCGGTGTATATATATTCGCCCCGCCACCGCCGCCACCCAGTGTGCGTCCTCTTACCGAGAGCTCTCTTCTTCATGGATTCTGTGTTGTCACCCACCATCTTTAAAATTTCAGCAGGCTGTTAGATAATGCTTCCCGATGAGGGTGAATTATTGATGGTCTTGTTCGTATGAGTGGGACAGGGCAGGGCTTTTAACTCTGTGTGCAGCCCCGGTCTCTCTCTCTCTCTCTCTCTCTCTTATGCCCGTAACTAGGGGACACGGCTCAAACACCCCAGTGGAATGGGGTTTTGTGCCCGAGATTTGAGGCGAACGGGCTGAAAATAAAATGAGAGCGAGAGAGCGAGCGAGAGAGCATGCGTCCTCCTCCGGTGCTGTCTGTCTCCTCTCAGCCCGCAGCACCGGGGGTGGAGGCAGACGGAGGCAGAGGGCTTTGCGTCGACGCGTCGACACCAGCTCTGTCTGAAGCGGCGAGGCGCAGCGGTTGTTGGTGTGTTGCTTTATTTGCATTATTTATTTTGGGGGTTGCGAAAATCGGCTGTACTACTAATCTTTCCACTGTCCCGTTTCCAGGAATCAGAATCAGAAATACTTTTATTACATCTTCTACAAGTACACAATAGTACAATGATTAGGCGTGCCTGGTTCCTCGACAGCTACACAGCAGCGACAATACAAGATCAAGTTAATAAGATAGTAAAAATAAAAATATGTAAAAAAAAGCATTGGCAGAAGTGGTATGTGGTATGCTACTACCAGGATGCTAGGTTTGAAGGATGACTGTCAGGTTTAGAAGCAGGGGATCAGTGTCCTCCAAAGGGAGGGTTGTGATGCTCTACTTAAGTGAAATACTGTAATTTAAAGGCGTACAGTCAGTGTCCAGGTTGAGTGTAAACAGCATTTCAAGGTTGCTTAGACTCAGTTTGACACTATTTTCGCGTGAAGTTATTGTCATGCTCGAAGCAACCAGATTATTTATCCCAACCTGTCGTTCCAAGCTGTGATAAGGCGACCCATAAATCTTGTTGTGCCAGCTCAATTTTAAAATGCTCAAGTACTCAGGTCTATTATGTGTGCCGAGGCGTGTCCCTTTTTTACGGTGAGCAAGTTTGTATAGGTGTTGACTTGAAAGCCTCCTGGGTTAGAAATGTCTCAGTTTGCAACAGTGACCACAAAATAAGTCACAGCAGTGTGACCTGTGAATGGTCCCGTTCTGTCTGTCCGGGACAATGACACTCCATTTTGAGCCTCTTACCCAGGCCGCACTGTTTACAGACTGCACGCAGCAAAGCAGACGGTGACAAACGGTTGAATCAGAGGTATTTACTCCCAGGCCTTAACCACATAGAACCAACAGAAAATATTCCAAACCGGTTCAACTGGTATGCCTCCCTCTTCCCTTGAAATTTAAGTTTCATGGCGTGTTGATAAGTACCGAGATAAACTCCTGTCATTCTTCTGGAGGGCATTTGGATGGGCCTATTTACAGATACTCTGAATCGACTGCTCCCCTTGTTTACTTTGACTATGGCAATGTTATACTAAACATGCTTTTAGTGTGTGTGTGTGTGTGTGTGTGCATGAGTGTGTGCGTGTGCGCACGAGTGTGTGTGCATGCGTGTGTGCCCGAGTGTTTGTGTATGTGTAGGTGTGTGCGTGTGTGTGTGGGGTGCACGGTAGGTGCGGTTATGGATTGCGTCTGGTAGTACAGACAGAGAGAGCGAGTGTGGCTCTCAGACCCGACTATAGGAAGTCCTTGCGTTCCGTCCCAGGGCGGTACGGCTCCTCACCTCGTTCTGGGCACCCCCCCCCCCCCACCTCCCCTGCTTAACAAACTGCACTAAGGTCATCCTATTTATTTTCCTGCCAGAGACAGACAGCCACCGAGCCCTGGAGCAGACAAGGCAGACGCCTACGACTCTTAAGTGGGAATGACATTTTCTTCCTCCCTTTGTTACCGGCCATTTAAATTTGCCAATTGTCCGGGAGGGAGGCTGGGGGGTGTGGGGGGTGTGGGGGGGGGGGTTCGGCGAATAGATTTAGGGCTCATTAGGCTCAAGTAACCTTTTATAAATTGGTCTGGTGGTGGTGGTGGTGGAGAATTGGAAACGATAAAGCGGTGGTTATAGGAGTGACTCGAATGCGATTTCCCCCCCCCCCCCCTACCCCCATTAACTCTGGAGGTCGGAGTAGATGTCTCTGCCTCCAAGGTCACGGGCAGATAAGGTGGCGCTAATCTCGCCCGCTAATTGACGACCACGTGCTAAGTGCCGGCATTGTTGCCGCCGACAACGCTGATGATGGTGCGATCAGCGTGATGGATGTCATGACGATGGAGTGCCGGAGATCTGGGTTGGCATCATCATCATCATCATCATCATCATCAGGATTATGCGTGTGCAACAGATACCGATATCTCCAAACACTGCTAACACGTTCGGTTTCCCCGCCCACACACGCCTCTTTTGTAAATAATGGCCAAACCTGGTTGTCTTTTGTGACACTCTCTCCTCTTGTTAGGCTCAGGCTTCCATTGTCCTTTTATCTCCTTTTCAATTTTCTGAGCTCCCTGTGCTTGTGTTTCACCAGAGTCCATCTGGCTCCATTGGCACTGTCTTATCGACTGCCTTAATCATTTGGCGGGACGCCTCCCAACTTACCAACTGTTTTTACACTTCACACACAGTTAAACATGGCACCTTCTTTTTTTCTGGGGACAAGTTGTTTTATGTTTATGCCATTTTGCCCACTTCTCCAACGGAGGCGAACTGACAATGTTTCCTCGCTTTCGGCTCAACAGAGAAGTAGACCCATTGTGTAGGAAACATAACATAGACATATACCTTTTCCGAGCCACAGTACATCCATTGTTGTCAGAGAGGCGCATTCAAACAATGTTCAGAGCCGTGTCGTGTTGCTCTGATCCGCACGCACAATCCTCCTTTACAACTTGTTCAGCTTTCGTTTTATTCTTTCCCTAAGTGACAGAGGAAGTAAAACATATGGCCATATTAATCATAGGAATGGTTTCTGTGGACCGAAACCACAGGAAGTCCTGTGTGACTGTGGGAGTATCTTCCCTGGACCGACGAAACAATGTCGCTTTAGGGCCGTTTCATTCGGGGATGTTACCATGAGCGGAAAAAAACCCCAACTATGCGGTCTGGTCCTTTTATGTGTTCCCTGGCGTCTCCGTCTTCAAAGTAGTAGTAGGGACCTCGCAGTGCCCCTTGAAACAAGGATGGCTTACTTTTGAGACGCCTTTGTTATTTGAGTTTGGGTTTTCTGGGTTCTGGACTCGTAAAAAACCGAAATGAGCAACTCAACCACCAGCAACACGCAAACCTGTACAAACCCCAGTGTCATCAGTGGGCCCTTCCTTTACCTTCAAGGTATCGCATCACTCCTCCTATTTCGTTATCTCCTCTGTGTCCGAGTCTCTCAGGCCCCAAAGCCCTGCGGGATTCATGGTGTCCAACATTTCTCCACCTTTTTAACACCAAAAGACTTTAACACCTTTTTTAAGACCAAAAGACGACCAGTCTACCTTCCTCATCAAACCTCCCTGAGTTGAATCCCTCCTCCGACCCCGACGGAAGCCGTCCGTCGAGCGAGGCGCACGCACGCGTACCGAGCGGCGCGCACCCGGACGCGCGGCCCGTCTCCTCGCCGACAGTAGACGGCGGGGGCCGCCACATTGCTGCTAGAGCCAAGGAAGTGACATCATGCGCCCGAGGGGAATCGGCAAAGCTCGACCGTGACATTGACTGCCGTAACCCAAAAAACGAAAGGAACGGTTCCTCTGGAACACCGGGGATCACTGAGAAGGACAAAACGGCACCTGGGGAGCTGTATTTCTCCCCTCAGTTCCTGTAGCTTCCCACTCCCACACTCCCACACTCCCAGCCTCGCAGCCTCGCAGCCTCACAGCCTCACACACACACAGCCATACAGCCTCACACACACACACACACAGCCTCACACACACAGCCTCACACACACACACACACACAGCCTCACACACACAGCCTCACACACACAGCGTCACACACAGCCTCACACATACAGCCTCACACACACACAGCCTCGCAGCCTCACACACAGCCTCACACACACAGCCTCACACACACAGCCTCACACACACACACAGCCTCACACACACACACAGCCTCACACACACAGCCTCACACACAGCCTCACACACACAGCGTCACACACAGCCTCACACATACAGCCTCACACACACACAGCCTCGCAGCCTCACACACAGCCTCACACACACAGCCTCACACACACAGCCTCACACACACAGCCCCACAGCCTCACACACACACACAGCCTCACACACACACAGCCTCACAGCCATCTCCTCTCGTTCTGAAACCCCCCCGTTCACATGGTTCTTCGTTATTGTCGTGAGGGCGGCGGCGGCGGCTCGGTGGCGGCGGGTGACGCAACGGCCTCCAAATTAGCGGTTTCTGGGCGCGCGGAGCAGCGAACCATTGTGCGGAGAGCGGGGTCCGGGGCGGCCCACGTCTCTATTTAGCGTGTCGGTGGGGAGCTTACACCCGCAGCCGCGCATTACTTTTGTCCCCGTCTCACTTGTTATGTATGTATGCGCTCTTTATTTCCCCCGCTCCTATTTTGCTGTGCACAATTGAAAATAAATTAACATTCCCGGGGCTTTTATACCGTTCCGTCCTCCCCGACTCTTAAGCCCGCGGAGGGAAAAAAACAAACTTGGAAGGCCATTCGGGGAGGTCAAGCCACACTCCCAAGCTGTCAATCCCTCTCAGTGATCCCCCCCCCCACCGCTCCCCCGCTCCCCCCTCCTCCCTCCCTCCCCCTCCCCCTCCCTGCCCCCTTCTTTCTTTTCCCTCCCAGCCATTCTTTCCCTCCTCTCTCTTCTCCTTCTTCCATCTATTCAGTCCCACGGCTTAGAGGCAGTGGTCTCCCCTTCCCCTCCCTTCCCTCCCCCCCCCCTCCCCCCCTCCCCCCCCCCCCTCCCACACTGTCTTCTTAACAGAACGCCTCTTCAACATTGTGTGAGGGAGGCTCAAGTGAAAACAGGATTCTTGCATTCATTTAGGGGCCTTGCATCAGGAGTGTGTGAAGCGGTTTCTTGGACGCCAGGCGTTGTCGCTCCGCATATTTGTTTCCATTACGTTTTAATTACTCGCCGGGCTTCAAAAAAAAAAAAAAAAAAAGAGAGGACACATTTATTATTTTTAAACGCTTTGCTTATATTTTTATTTGAAACATTGCCACGGACTGTGGCTTCCTCGTTTATCTCGACCGATGACAGATTCGTCTCCTTCGGTTTACACGGTCTGTGATGAAGGGAGGGCGGGGGGTGGGGGGGGGAGGGGGGGAAAGGAAAACAGATGTGGAAGTGTTTTCTAATCATTTTTCATTTCCTTTCCACATTTCGGACTCTCTCCTACACGGTCATCTCTCTGTGTTACCTTCCTTTCACTCCCCCCGGCCCAACAGATGGACAGCCCCTTGACGACGAGCTGAAGTCAGGCTTAAGGGGGGGGGGGCAGGCAGGCACCACTTCTGTGTGCGTCTCGCACCGGAGCTCTATCAGAGCGAGTGTAGGTGGTGTGATTTAGTCATGGCTCCGGCCCCTTTTTATCTATCCGTGGCTCAGGAACACGGTGTGAATGTTACTGTGATTAGTATGTTAATGTTACCGTGATATTACCGGCCATTTGCTGCTGCTGGCCTCCGGTTCCCGCGCGGCGTCTGCTGCTGGAGAGACCCCCACCGCCGTGGGGGGGCCGTCTCCCCGGGCTGGACTACCCCCCCCCCCCCTCTGCTCACCTCCTTGAAGGCATATCCCCCCTCCCCCTCCCCCTCCTGTGATGGACAGATACCCCCCCCCCCCCCCGCCCGCCCCCCTCTCCCCCTCACCCGATGGACTGACACTCCCCCCCCCCCCCCCCCCCCCCACCTCACCCACTCCGTTCCCCTCTCTTTAACAACCAGGATGAGGTCTGCGTGTCACCTCCTTAGGCTGAATGACCCCTTTGCTTACCTCTTGAAGCCATACCGCCCCCCCCCGCCCTCCCCCTCCACACTCCCCCTCCCCCGATGGACTGACACCCCTCCTCCCCCCACTCTGTGAGGTCTACTACCCACAGCCCAGGCTTCCAGCGTCGGCGGGGGAGAATCCCGGGCCGGCCATCATTGATCACCTGACTAATCCCTTTCAACGCCCGCGCGTCCCAAACCCGATCAACCGGGTTCAATCATGAGCAAACGTTTAGGAGGATGAGCGCCTCATCCCCCCCCTGCTGACAAGCCCCCCCCCCCCCCCCCCGCTGACAAGCCCCCCCCCCCCCCCCGCTGACAAGCCACCCCCTGCTGACAAGCCCCCCCCCCACACATAAGAGGGAGAAGCCCCAGTGACACGGCTCTGGTATGTCGACGCGGCCGGGGGGGGGGGGGGGAGACGGGGGAGAGGAGGCTGGCTGTAATGGAGGGCCTCAGACCTGGCTGGCCTGTCACCAGGCCCTCGCTGTATGATGCCAGGCCGGGCGGGGGTGGGGAGGGTGGGCGGGGGTGGGGAGTGGAGTGTCCCAGTTGGCTCCTCCAGCAGCAGCAGCAGCAGCAGCAGCAGCAGGCCAGAAGGCCAGTGTGATTGTCCACCCCAACGGCTCCTCGCGGTGTCCAACGGTCTGTCAGCCGGCCTGACGGTCGCTGGAAGCCCCCCTAGCTCACGTTTAGGGATGATGAATAGACGGGTGGGGGGGTGCGGGCGGCTCTGGCGATAGTCATGTGTCTCCTCCTCCTTCCCGGAGGATTTAAAACGGAAGATCTTTTTTGGTCTTCTGCCCATAAAGCCACGAGAGAGCCTGCTAGTTGGTAGACTTGGGGAATCGCTGCAGCGGCGTCGGTGGAGATGCTATATGGGGGCTCCGGTGTTGCGGTGGTGCGCTCGGCAGTTTGATTTAGTGTTGTGCTTTGGCTAACGACCGCAAGACAATTAAAAGCTTTTCTAGTTCCTTAAAATAGACAATATTATTTAGGATGTGGATGTTTTATTGCCTGGATGGACTCTGCATGTAGGCTACTCGCCGGGAATGAGCTCACGTAAATTCAGAGAGGAGAGGAAATAGTTTTAAGCGAGCTGGACGAATTTAAAGCCACTCTCGCTTTTTCCCCCTCCAGCACGTCTTACCTCACAGCCGGGGCTGAGGCTGCTCAGAGAACAAATCGCTATCGGTGACTTGAATCGTTTGTAAGTATGTACGCTAATGTCAAAGCTTTCAGTGTTTTGTGGGGTTTTCGTCTTTCCCAAATGATCCCTGCACATTAGCGGGGACCGGGGCGCGTTCAGAGACGAGTGCTCCGCTAAAACCGAGGTTCATTATAAACTAATCAGGGGGCTGACGGGGGCGGCGGCGGGGCGGGGGGGGGGGCTGTGGGAGACAGGAGGGGCCGCTATCTCTCGCCACGGCGTCGTGCTCACTCACAGCCACATGGGAACCGTGTGTGTGTGTGTGTGTGTTACATCTTAGTGTGCTCTTGTGCTAGTTTACCCAGCATGTGTGCTGTGCGTGTGTGTTTGTTAAACATCTCGGTGTGCTCTTGTGGCTGTTTACCCAGCATGTGTCTGTGTGTGTGTGTGTGTGTGTGTGTGTGTGTGTGTGTATGTTTGTACGTAGTTGTGTTTTCATGAATGCACGCACTTGTCTTGGCTGTTTGAAGATGTAGACGAGGTGTGCGTGCGTGTGCGCGTATGTGTTTGTGCGTGCCTGCATGGCATTTCACATGCAACATGACATATCAACCCTCCTCAGTGTTTGACTTTTGCTAAGCAGCTTATCCGCGAGCTGCGCTCTGTCTCGCAGGCCAACCTTTGGCTGCGGCGGGGCGGACAAAGGCGCCGTCGCTCCCCGTCGGCGGATCCTTGATAAGGACCGGCTAAGAAACTAGCCCTGGAAGACGGCCTGTCTATAAAGGAGTCGTGTGCGGACGTCTTGCCTGAGTGCCCCCCCGCCTCCTCCCCCCCACCCTCTGCTTGGGGAGCCGAGGAGTTGGGGAGGTGGGGTGGGAGGGGGGGGCGGGCGGGCGGGGGGGGGAGAGAGAGAGGCCGCCAGTGTAAACATTTTGCGGTGGAGTCGGGAGTGTTTAATAGCAGCCGCATGTCCTCTCGCGGCTCCGCCATGTTTGTGTGTTCTTGCCCAGCTGTTAAATATAGACGGGAAAACCAGTTTTATCTTCGCCCCGGTGTCTATTCCGAGCAGGGGAAAAAAAACAACCCCCCCCAAAACAAACGGCTCTAGTGTAAGCACATGCAAATGTATGAAAAGCCGTTTTGTGCGTGCCTCTCGTCGTGTGCGTTTTCTTTGTCGTATCACGTTTGTGTCGGTAAACATTTGTGCCGCGGCCAATTTGAGAGTGATCAACGAGGAGGCTGATCCTGCAGAAGGCTGTGACGCGGCGCCATTGGAAGCAGGTCACTAACTCCCGCCACCTTTTCCGTCCTCTTCCCTCGTTTACCTCCAGATGTGAAGATGAGCCCAGATGTTTCACCCAGAGCCACTGACCGTTGACTCCTCAGCTGCCAGCGCTCCCTCTGCACAACATTGAACGCCGCCGCTATCTGGAAGCAAAGCCCCGGAGCCAGGAGGCCTGAACGCCCCCCGCCCCCCCCCCCCACCGCACTAGAATGGCCTCCCCACTGTGGAGGTGTCTGCTGCTGCCCTGCCTGCTGCAGCTCCTGGTGTACACCGACGGCTCAGAAGGTAAGTTACCATGGAGCTTTTGTGGCGGATTTAGAATATTCTAATTCAGTGGTTCTTTATGTACACTACCATTCAAGAGTCACCCAGACACTTTCATGTTTTCCATGAAAACTCACACATTAGAACATCGGATGGTGGCTGGAGATGGGCGCCTGTACACCTATGTAGCTATTCCATTAAAAATCTGCCGTTTCCAGCGAGTATATTAATTTACCACTTAAACAATGTCTATTAATTTATCATCATATATATTTTATATGATCTTCATTGCTTTTCTTAAAAAAAATAAGAACATTGACCCCAAACTTTTGAACGGTAGTGTATGTTTTGTATTAACCTTACCATATATATGCAGCATTATTTACCGTGTTTCATTTTAAATTGGGGAAAGTCTGTGAGTCGTTCTTTACGGCTTTGGATTAATTTCAAACAATGTGCAGTATAGCTTCCTTTATAGAATGTTTAATTAGTTATCCGTGGGAAGCGCATCGCTATATATTCGCGGAGACTCTTGCTCACCTTTTGAGTGTTGACGAACAAACGCGTTCTGCATTGTCGCACGTATAATGTGTGTGTGTGTGTGTGAACCCAGGTGCGGTTGCACTCAGCTTCACATCTTTAATGAAGAACTGAGCAAACAACACTACAAATCACAACGTGAACGCACTCGTGCAGTCCCTACCAGAGAGACGCACTGCATGCACAGACCTCCGAAAGCTTGTTTTATCTTTTATTTCCACGGCATGCTTTTGAGTATGTTTGGTAATAATTATAACTGCTGTCAATAAAACATCTCATCTGTGACGTTTCCATAAAAACCGCGGATGTTTGTGGGCTAGACGATGAAGCGTTTAGCGTTTTTATTCAGCCTCAGTCTACAAGGGTCCACCATTTGCCAGGCCTTCATTCATTATTTGGTCTGTTTTTCCTGGTGGGGGGGGGTCTATAAAATGTATTTGATGTGTTGTACACGTTTCCCTTCCTGCCTTCTGATGGCACTGCCTCTCTTTTCATCTCTTATTTTGTTCTTCGGTGGAGGTGGCGCACGTCTCCGTATACGTATGGATGTGTGGTATGAATAATGGAGGAAGTTGGAAAATCTTCTTCCCCCCCCCCCCCCCCCCCCTGTCTTTCGGTCTGGAATATTCCTGCCTTTGTAGAGCAATATCTATAGATAAGACATCACAGAAGATGTCTCGCTGAAGCGACCCTCGCCTGGAAACAGTTCAGAGCTATTTGAAGTGTAGGCCTCCTCGATTTGGTCCGACTTTGAGATTGTCTGTGCTGAACGCATGTTGAATTGCTTTTAGGGGAGGAGGGGGGGGTTTCTGCTGCGGTGTGCAGGAAAACCTAACGGTTTGGGATTACATTCGATGCACCGACCTCTGCCTTTATTATTTCATTTACTGGCTCCTTCCCCTCGTGCTAAATCCTCCCTACCTGGTACCTGCTACGACTTGAGTCAGAAAAGCTAAACCCAGACATTAAAACAACAGATTTGGGGGAATTAAGACTTGTGAGGCAGCCCACATCTCTCGGCGGGTTGTTGTGTATTAATTCCGAGCTCAGGACCGTAGCCGCAGCTGAAACAACAAAACCGAAAACAAAGAAAGGAATGATGAAGGAGTAATTATTCATGGGTTCCTTACGTGTTTACTCCTGTTTCAACAGAGAAACCCAACTGTTTTTGTTTAATTCTCATTAGGTGTTTAGATTTACCGGCATCAACTTGTTTGGTCTGCCTTCATTCCCCCAGCTGAATCCGTGTCTAAGTAGCCTATGTTAAATTAGATCCCCCATCCTCCGATATATACGCTGTTATAATTCATTTAATTTTGACTACGACCCACACCCACCCACCCCCCCCCTCCCCCTTCCTTTTTTCATTTAGGTTAAAGCTGTAAAACAGAATAGCACAGATAACGTGTAACAGACGCAACTACCAAACGATTCCGTTATTAATTGTGAGAATATCTTGGCATCAGCGAGGACAGCAAGCTGCTTATGTGTGCTACGGCGAAGGGTCAGCTGTACGTCTCCGCACATCGTTTGTTTCAAGCAGTGCCATCCATTGTGAGCTCTGGTGGAGCCTCCCTGGTGTCATACTGGTATTTCCAGTCCTGGGGTTGAATGCGCGGGGATGTCATTGTGTGCTAACTCCTCTCTGGCCGCAGGCCATAGACGTCCCGTCTGTCAAGCATTGATATGCTTGGCTTGTTTTATAATTCATACCGAATGCTGGATGTCTTTGGGAGGACTATGGTGAATTATCAGCTGAGCCGTGGGAGATTTACAGATGACTGGTCAATCTGTGTGGTGTGAACAAGCACATGGAGGGGGGGGGGGAGAGATGGGCAGAGGCATGTGATACATCCGTCTTGTACAAATGTTTCACCCTAAAGTGTTAGGAAAAACCTGTTCTTTGTCTGAACAGTTTTATGGTTTTGGGGGACGTATCCATGGATTGTGATCTACAGGGATCAGACCTAGAAAAATGCTATTATTTTAGAAGGGTTTTCACAATGTGTACGCTTATTTTTCTTTTTACGTAATCTTGAGAGGTTTATTATAAAAAATGACTTTGCTATCGGAAGATCCTATCTGAAAAGGTGGGAGTGGAGGGAATGAAACAGGAATGTTTCTGTTACACTAAGTACAACCTCAACACAGTCTGCCTGGAGAGAGGATGGAGTTCGTCACTCTGCACTACTGCTGACGGGTTTGCATACATGCACTTAATCAAAGGGAAAGGGGGATACGCTCTCTGACGGTTTGATTTCGTTTGTTAAGCATGCCTTAAATCCAACTTTCTGGAAGAATCACAAAGAAGCCTAATTCACACCCTTTATGACTGCGAGTTTTATAAACACGGCGGCCAGATGTGTTCCATATTTCCTCCGTTCTTAAACACCGCCCATGCTCACTGCTTCTCCTTGGGCGGCTTAATTCAAATAAAAGATAAGTCCAAGGCTTACAACGCTAAGGTAGTTCCTAATCTTTTAGAAAAGCTTCCCTTGACTTTCTCACCAGATACTTTAGCTGTCAAAACAAAGAAGTCCATGAATGCTGAGGAGTAACAAAAACATTTTCCCTGACATGGAAATTATCCTGTGCAGAAAAGACCCTAAACACACGCCCGGAAACAGTGAACGAAAAGCAACAAGAAACAACATAAAATCCCAACAAATGGAAAAATAAGTTTATGTAGGGGTGTAACAACCTAAAAAATCAATGATTTATTGCATCAAAGAAAGTTGTGGCTTTGGGTACATTCCTGTGGCCGTGGAGTTTAAACACAGCATTGTCAGCCACTTAGCCCTTCATTACAGCCTATTTTAACCATTAACATGCCAGAGGAAGCTCTTTATTCAACAATATATATTAAATACAACATTGCAACCGCATTTAGTCCTTTAGCACCGAGTACACCCTCCTCCGCCTGGCATACATTAGAGTTTGCGCTACAACTGCATTTGAGCTACAATATAAACAATGTCGTTTATAACTATGTAGCTGGTAGGAGATGTCACCACCTCGTGCTTTGTCTATGCAAACGTTTGCTACGCCCTCGCAGGAAATGTCTGGACGAGATCTGCTAACGATATTTATGTCACCCTATGATGAGATTTACACGGAAAAGGGATTTTTCTTTCTATTAACGACGGGTCCTTTTTGACCGCTGGGGGGAAATGATTGAAATGGATTGTTTGGTGTGTAGTCCAATCCCACACACAACGTGCGACGTGCACCGGCGGCGGGCCACCGGAGTCCTCTCTCTCTAGCCTATTTAGAGTAAGTGCATTTTTGGAACTGGTGGAAAACATTTGACTTGACAGAGTGTAGTGAAGTGTATTGGTGGGGCTGCTGCTGCTCCTATCTGATACCCGGCGCTGCCTCAGGGGCATATACGCGGCTCTGTTGCGTTTACTGTATTAGTAATCTCCTCGGGGCCTGAGAGTCGGCGCCACAGAGCGTGACCATGCCCCTTATTTTGTTCAGGAATTAAATGTCACCTCAGGGTGGGTCACCTGCAAACAAAAGGCCGCCAGCCGATTCGCAGGTATAAACAGTCTGAGATAAGACATCCCGCTCCCACTGTGCAGGAAATTGACTAAGTAGGCCGTTAGAAAAAAAATAGAAGTAATGTCAAAGAAGGGGAAGAGTACAAAGAGAGGCCTTGTTTGCCATATGTTATCGCCATTGCCCCCCGTCCCCGTCCCCCTCCTCTCTCCTTGAGTGCGGAAGGCACAATGGCTTGATCGAAAGACGAGGGGAGGAAACTGTCTTTCAGCGAGGCCTCCCCATCTGGGCAGCCCTTATCAGTGGTACTGTGTTGGGCTTGTATTGACCGGAGTGGTGGTGCAGGGGGAGTGAGGCAAGGTCATTGCACGCAGTTCAATCAAAGTGGCCAAAGATAGCAGACGTTTGTCGCCTTGGAATGTGTCTGGATTCTTTCGTTATGTTTATTTTCTTTTAATTACATGGTTCTTTCTGCAGAGTTCTGAAGAAAT
This sequence comes from Micromesistius poutassou, assembly GCF_964030765.1. Classification (NCBI taxonomy): domain Eukaryota; kingdom Metazoa; phylum Chordata; class Actinopteri; order Gadiformes; family Gadidae; genus Micromesistius; species Micromesistius poutassou. The sequence continues at coordinate 13,326,778 of NC_140286.1, forward strand.
CCAAATAAGGTCACGTTAAGCCCCCACTGCTGTATAGCTTTACCTACGCACTGTTTGCGGGATGCGCAGCGATTATGTTTGCGTGCCTGGCACACTTTCTGCTCCGTTTTCCAGCCTTTGTGTGCCTCTCGGTCTTTGATCATTTCTGTCTTCACTCCATTGTCTGGAAGCATCGATCTTGGTTGCTACTAGTCATGCTTGAAGTCTCCCACTAACTACTCGTTTAATCCTTCATGGAGCGGGTACAGCTAGCTAGCCCCGACTGCTCTGTATTCTGTGATGTACCCTCCCCTCTCTCTTCCCCTTCCGTGGAAACAGATTCAGGCAAAGCACTGTCTTTTTTACTTAACGCTGGATGACGAAAAACCCCTCCTCCAAAAGATTACAATGTGTTTAACATGCAGAAGTATTTTCGGTTTAGTGAACCACAGGTATACACAGCCACCTGTGTTAATTTTCCTTTCACGTCTGAAGATTCATTAAACTTTGACCAGCGGAACTTATCTCTGAGGTGTACGGATGGTATTTACCGATTCCAAACACCGCTTTGTTAAGTGACGGCTCCGCAGAGGAATTAAATAAACCCCTGTGCACATGCAGTGCATTCCTCAAGTCTTTGGTATTTTCCTAGGAGATTGGTTTAGCAGAAGAGCTTAGGGAAGGGTCATGGATCGCTCATACCTTTTGGAACAAACCAATTTGTCTCAATGTTCTATGAACGGCTCCTAAGGAAAGCATGCCAGTATACGCTAGACAATGAACAGCAGTGAACCGATTCTGTCAACATTTATATTCCTGCATGTATGGAGTCATTTTTCGTCTCTCAGATGGAAAACTCCCCTCTTAAATTGTTGCTCATTCATGAAAGGACAATCTCCTCAGCAGGACATAAAGGTGTAGACTATACAAGGTGCCTAATTGTTTAGTCTTTTTATCTGACAAGCATGGATTCATGGCTTCTGCGGGAGATGAAATGCGCCACAGATGAAATCAAGTAAAGAGCCTCGCCAAATACCCCCTGTCATGCTGACTCATTAGCTGCTTTCATGGTTACGTATTTATCTGAACAAAAACCCTAAAAATCTTCCTGTCAAAGTTTCGCTAGAAAGTTGATGAGAATCCATTTGAGCCTACTCTCCCCCCCCCAAGAGTCAACAGAAGTGGTCGGCAACAAACGACACACAGTTGCAAGTGTCAGTGCCAAATCTTTGTTTTTTCAGGGTTTTGAAAGCTTGAAAGGCTGCGTTTCAGGGGCACTTATGCCTGACGTTTACCTAAATACAAAAGGAGGGGAATAATAGTGGCCGGGCGTGTGTCAAAACAGGATCAGGGTCTAAATGGGCCCACCTGAGAGGCGGAGGGAACACCGAGGAAGGCTGGTGTCTATCACAGTCCAATGACAAATCCTTTCCCTTAAACCCCCTTTACAGGAACGTGTAGCAACATGCAACATATGCCGCTCCCTCCCGCCATTCAGGGCCGCGTTCAAAGCTGAGAAAACAGGAGATGGACTGCCGAACAATGCCCACAATGGTGCAGTCATGAATATAGATGCAGATGGCGATTATGAAATTCTCTTTTATCATAAGAAAAGGGGGGGAAAGGGGAGGGAAAAGGGGATATGTCTCTCTGAGCTAGCTTCTCCTAACCACAAATGGACATGGTTCCAAAGCTCGGGTTCTATTTTAGAGTACTTCTATCGGAATCGCGAGTGTCTGATAGCCGTTGTCTGGGAAAGGCGGGTGTAGCCCAGGGGTTTGTGGTCTTGTCTGACACTGTCTTTAGAAACAATTCCCAGCAAGGTGGTCCGTGGAGGGATCTAAGGTGTCAGGGGAGACGGTGCCATATGTCCAACCATATTTTCAAATATTAACCGTGTTTTGGCGGTTGGAGATGAAACCCGAGCCGCCGTGGGGCCGTGGTCAAGAGATCTCAGTGTGTCAGCTGGATGTGAAAGGAAAGGTGTTATTTTGCAAACTCCCCAATCTCCATTCTCATCTCGCGCTTCATTCCTTTGTGCGTCGAGGGTCTCGCGGGGGTCACACGTGTACCGATGAGCACCGACAAATTCACGTTTTGAGGGGCAACAGTTGCAATCTCTGCCCCGGTGAAAATATAATTTTTTTAAGCATAAGAGTGTACCAACGGAGCTGGCTGAGTTTAACTAATGTTTCAAAAATAATAATGTGCTAATTGCTTTGCACCCTTGAAGCCTTGATTAATTTTCACAATAATCCTGTGCTTTCTAAATTAGGATTTATTTTTTCTTTTCCTTTGGCCGGCAATCAAAAATTATTAAGAATAGCAGCCTTGAAAAGGCTACAGCGAGGTTTCAGCTTTGTTCCCTCTTCTAAACTATTCAAATATGCGGTGCATATAATTATTCATATAATTATTCTCTCGGTTAAATAATTCCCATCGGAAAATTTTCCGACTTCATCCGTCAGGAATAAGGTCCCCCTCTGCGCTCTCCAGATACGTTGGATTAAGGAGGCACCCAAGCAGGAACACTGTTGACTCGCAAGATCCGCTCTTTGGACACCAGTAATATTGAGAATAAAACAACATAAAAAGGACAAACAATCCTGAACGCCCCCCCCCCCTGCTGGGGCCCCGACGGGGGCCACTCTTATTTAACTAAAGGCTACAACCTCCTTTATGCCGCCGAGAAAGCGTCCCTGTCAAACTGGAGGCCAGAACAATGGGGGCCCGGCCCGGCGAACAGAGCCATTTGCATGCAGCTGTTTGCCGTTTCCAGGACCACAAAGGCCAATCAAAGGCTCCCTAATGAAGGATGACAAGCGTCCACCCAGCGCCTTTGCTCTTGTCTGTGCCAGACCCCGGCCTCTCTGTCTTGCCCTTCCCCACACTGGCCTCCTTTTCGCGGCATAATCAAGCATAGCGTTTGTTTTCTCTCCGGCTGAAGTCCTTATGGAAGGGTGAGTCTGTAATGTTAAAGGTTAGTAAGGACGGGTCCCGCGCAAACAAAAAGGCATCTCTGGGAAAATGACAGCCGCGGTGACCCTGAGCGAGCCACGCTCTGAGGCTTTCAAATCCTAAATGCGCATAGCTTTATACGCAGACGTTTATGTGGCTTTTATGCTATCTTTCTTCTCCTTTTTTTGAGAGGGGGAAAAAAAAAAAAGTCTAAAAGCCTCGCGCTGTTAGACGTTCCATACCCCCTTTTCAACCATTATGGCACTTTACCGCTCCACGGATGTTGACAGAAAACAAAATATTTATTATGAAGGGGCAGATCGTTGCGGAGGAATTGTTGGCTATGGATCGCCGGAGAAGAGAGGCTGGCAGAATGCAGCCCGCTGAGGCGTCTCAGTCACTGCCACACTCTCTCCAGCTCAATAGACGGCTTAGAAGGCAGGTCAGGGGGAGGCATCTGGAAAGCTCCTTTGCCCACAGTCCCCTCGCTGACCAGAATGCCTGATAAGGCTCGGTGTCAACACAACCAGGAGCGGGGTATCAAAGCGGGGGTCACAATTACGGCGCTGTCAGAGTAGTTACCATGGTGATGCAATAGAGCATTCCGTTTTATATTTTATTTACAAGGCTGGGATGCGGTGTGATTTAATGCTTGGCCGAGACTCGGATAAAAGAGAGAACAATTTCTCTTATCGCATGCACGTACGCACCCGCTTGCGTGTGCGCGCGCACGCACAGACACACAGACACACATAGACACACAGACACAGCGATCAGGGCTATGGATTATTCCTGCAAGTCTTCCTCACACCTCTCTCTCTCTCTCTCTCTCTCTGCCCTTCTGTCGCAGTCTTCAACTGCTGTGAAGTTGAGCAGTCAAACAAAGTACAACACTCCAGATCAAAGGTGTCACATGGTTCCCGAAGACTTTAACGTTTTTTCGCAGACATAAAGAAAACAGCCTCTCCTCCTCTCAAGTTTGGTTAAGCCAGAATCTCAACAGAATGAAATAAAGATGGGTTTGTTTTGGTTTGTTTCTAGATTATACTTAAGCTCTAAATCAGAGCAAATGTGTGCGGCCTATATTGGCGTTGTAAACACACACTGCTTTTGATTTCAACCCCACCTCTAAGTGGTAACGAAAAGCCCACACATTTAGATACAACATTTAAACTGTTTGGTCAGATTTGTAATTACCTGGCCGATTAGAAGTTGGCATAATGGTCATTAATGAGACCAAGGCTAATGCCTTGTGCAAAAGACTATTACCACCCCCCTTTTGGTCTATCCTTCCCTCAGTTTGGTTACCCCGTCTTAATTAACGTACGGCTAGTCTACGACCAGAGATCCATGCAGGAGGAGGAAGACTCTGGAAAAGCCACTTGTCTAATCAATTCCCTGGCCTCCGATGACAGCAGAATGCAATCAGGGCATAGCCATCTGATGGATGGCTAGGTTTGCCTCTAAACACAGAAGGGAAAGAGCGGTGTGTGTGTGTGTGTGTGTGTGTGTGTGTGTGTGTGTGTGTGTGTGTGTGTGTGTGTGTGTGTGTGTGTGTGTGTGTGTGTGTGTGTGTGTGTGTGTGTGTGTGTGTGTGTGTGTGTGTGTGTGTGTGTGTGCAGAATGGATTGGCTCGCTCCCCTATTCCAAATGATATAGTCCCGTGAACTGCGTTTGCTGCTGCCAGCTTTCTGTAAGCTAGCGTGATAAACCAGTTGACTCCTTTCCATGAGGGATGGCAGACAAGAACATCGTTAGTCTTTGCTAGTGAAGCCACAGACTCCCTATTGTCTTTTATCATCAACTATGGTGTAGAGATGCTGTATTTCTTTTTTTTTGCGGGGGGGAGGGGGTGGTATACTGACAATTTAAGTGCGTATCTTATTGCCGCTGATGGACTGACCCTGCAGGCCTCCACGTCGGGCTATCTCGAGCCGACACCTCGTAATGACGTGATAAACATTCGCGCTAAGCAGAATCTGCCGGCCATTAGATCCCAGCTCCGCACGCTAGTAAATTGGCTAGCCAATCCTCGCGGCAGGCAAAACTATGGCCTATGTCATTACTAGGACGACTACCACCACCACCACCACCACCGCCGACCACGGTGTACAAAATGACACGGGTAACATCAAAGGCGTTTCGGTGTCTGCCGAACTACATCGCTATAATGAAGTGAAAAGCCTCACAGAAAAGAAAGCCGTTTCTCTCTTTCTATTTGAGGCGTCGGGGCGAGCGGACCGACACACAACACCGGCGGAATTGAGCGAGGCACAGCGGGCTTACGTGTCTCGCTGCGTCGCGGCGCCCGGCGGTTCGGTCTGAGTGTCCGTTTTCTTTATCGCCGCGAGCGGGAACGGAATCCCTTTAACTTTGCAGCGCTCGGATAACGCTAATTGCGTCAGGTTACGACCGTCAAAAAAGTGTGAAGACAGACAATTAGCGGAAGGGCGCAGAGTGAAGAGCGGACGGGGGGATAGCGGCGGTGCGTGTCACCCAGCGGTCGGGAGCCAATGGGATTACGGGCAAGGTAACGGTCTGAATGGAGCGCTAATTAGGGGGAAGAACAAAAGACAAACGCTCTCTGAGTCCCCCGAGGGGCCCGCCGGGCCGGCAAACAAACCCTGGTTATTGACAGGAGAGGCATCTGCCTCGCTCTTGTTTTCAAACCGACACGGGCTAGTTAGCAGTCAGCTCATTGTTATCTATTTCCCATTGATCCATTTCTGTTCGTCGATGATCTCTCGAGCGTTTGTTAAGCGGTCCCCCGTCTTCGTTCTCTCCTCAGCTGGTCAGCTCATCTCGGCTCATCTCTCTAATGGCTAGCCATTTGTGACTTGACATTTCATTTCTTACGAGAAGAATAAAAATAATAATTCAAAACCAGAAGGGGATAACCTTTATCGCCGCCATCATCTGCGAACGGGGGGTGGGGGGGGGGAGCGCCGCGCCGCGCACTGAGTGAAATGGTTAATCCTCCCCTTAAGCCCGGCCGCTTGGCCGCGCGCCACCTATAGATTTTTCCTCCCCCTGCGTGGACTCCAGACAGTCCCCCCCGTTCGATTGCCAGCGACGTAAAAATGGATTAAATTACACTTCATTCTGCCGGGATTCTACTTCTCCTACTTCTAGCCCCTGATGGAGCAAACCAAACAGAATAGTCGATGGGATTCGCTGCAATTTATTAAATGCACTGTTCCACCGAGTCCCACCTACGAGGTTCACCTCCTATCCCCGTGTACTGTCAGGGGGGGGGGGGTGCTCTGGGTTTAACTGTAGCCCTATGTATTTATCCAAGGTTTTTCGAGAGGTTACCACTGGTCCCTAGTGGCACAGATTTGATGTATTAGCCAACATACCGAGACCGCAGAGAAATTAAGAGGTTGAATTGTTTTGTCTTTTTTCTCCTCCGGAGCGAGTCTTGTGTTTTTAAAACGGCGGTTGAAACTAACAGAGCGTCGCTGCTTATTTATTCAGCCCGATGCAGAATTCTTGTTCTGCATGTATTTTATCTGTTCTCTTGCACAAAGCCAGTGATTACTTTACAGTGCCTTGGTTTGGCTCCACATAACATACCTCACCTCTCTCTCGCTCCCTCTCGCTCTCTCTATCTCTCTCATTCTCAATCTCTCTCTCTCTCTCTCTCTCTCTCTCTCTCTCTCTCTCTCTCTCTCTCTCTCTCTCTCTCTCTCTTTTCTGAAACCTGTTGCCAGGTTTCAGCCGCGCTGCCTTGCCCTTCGGGCTGGTCAGGCGGGAGCTCTCGTGCGAGGGCTACGCCATCGACCTGCGCTGCCCGGGCAGCGACGTGATCATGATCGAGACGTCCAACTACGGCCGCACCGACGACAAGATCTGCGACGCCGACCCCTTCCAGATGGAAAACGTCAACTGCTACCTCCCCGACGCCTACAAGATCATATCGCAGAGGTGAGGGGGTTGAGGGCGGGGGGGGTGATCTTATTTCATCAACAGTGACAGGAGGAGGTGGAGGTGCCGTCCCGGACCCCCGGGATGAGTTCTGTTATTTTATGGAGGGGGGGGGCGGGGGAGCGGTGGGCCTCCCCCAACACTGCTGCTGCTGCTGCTGCTGCTGCATTCTGGCCGAAAAAAAACAACATGTTTTTCTTCGGCTTCTTCCACTTTCACACTTCTTCCAAGACTTGTTCTCGTTCAACTTATTTTTAATACCATGAAATATAATCACCCTTCATGCTTAGCACACCCACTCACCGGACAACTCTTCATTAATCTCTGTGCCCTTTCGCACGCTTTTCCTCCCTTTTGTTTGAATTCTCTCTCCTCTCGATGTGGGCGGCGTTTGACCAAGCAGGAGGAGGGGGGGGGGGGGGAGAGAGAGAGAGGCCGGCATGCTACACGCTAGCCGCCACCGCCGCAACGGCTGTGCTCTTGACATTCAGAAGTTGATGTTCCCTTTACAGGTTAATACCGTAACGCGGGCCTCGTCGGCGGCCAAAGGTCCGCTCGCTATTAGCCCTCTCTCCGTGGGTTCCTCCCTCCTTAACTCCTCCTAGAGTGCTAGCCGTCCCTCCCTCGCCCAACGCTAGCACCGCGGCGACAACGCTAGCACCGCGCCGCTGCGACAACGCTAGCACCGCGCCGCAGCGTGTGTCCGGCCCCCGGTGTCGAGAGTGACGCCGCTCAACGTGTGACCTTCAAAAAACAAAAACGACGGTTACCGTTTTTTTTTTCTTCTCCCTTCGCGCCCGTCTCTCGCGCCTGTCAGAAGACCGCCAAGCGACCGCGCCGCCCCGAGTGCTGGCGGTGTGTATTTCTATTTCCAAACGGCTAACCGGATGAACCTTTCATCAGTCCGCATCACACCGGCCGCGCTCCACTAACGTAGCTCTGTGCTACATCAGCGCCCCCCACCCCCCCACCCACCCCCCCTGGGCGAGGTGCTGCCGTACATCATCACCGACCTCAGCCCCCCCCCCCCCCCCTGGAATCCCTCTTTACATTATGTTCCACGTCCCCCTATTCTCCCCTCGTCCCGTTTAATCTACCTCTTCTTATTTTTGCCCCCCGTGAGACGTGACACGGTAGCATAGCTAACAGGGTCGGCACGCTGCGCTACACACATACCCGCTCCGCGGCGGAGTGGCGTTCAAAAGCACCGGCAGTCACCGGCGACGGAGAGGTGCGGGCCCCCACGTGGCAGCACTCCCCCAAGCAAGACCCCGGCGGTCTGGGCCACAGATGTTGTTGACGAGACAACGATCGGGGTAGCTCCATCGGCACGTTTAAAGTAACCCCTCCCTCCAGTCTAGAGCGTGCTCCTAGATACTGTGTGTGCGTGTGCGTGCGTGCGTGCGTGTGTGCGTGTGTGTGTCTGATGCTTTCCCGAGGTGAAGCGTTGCATTTTGACGCATGCCGTGTGACGCATGTGAGTTCAGCACAGGCCAAATTTATTCTAATGATTCAGATCAAACGAGAAGCCGGATCTGGAGTGTAATTAGCGCTGATGTGATAGCTGGGAATATTTTTAGGATCCAGCGGTCGGCGGGCCCATTAGTGACCCGTTCTGCCGGCTCTGAGCAGTGTGTTTTGATGTGCAGCTAACAGGCGGCCATATTGTTAATTTAGTTTCCATCTGCAGTGTTCTCAGTTAGGCGGGGCCTGCGTTTATATTGTAGCATTTTTCTTATTTCTTTCTTCGCCATTAACAGCTGCAAGATCAGAATCGGATGTGTTTCAGCAAGTAGGCTAGACTAAACATTTTTGTTGTACAAAAAACGTGTTTCTGAAATATTTATGGCACAAAAGGACCAGGACCGGTTATAAAATATTAAGACACTTGGGGGGGCTTTCGCCAAAAGCTAGATTTAAGAGGAAAGCATTCTGGAACCATCTTTCTTCTTAACAGGTTCATAATGTACGGACCAAAATAGAAGAACTGTACACAGTGCTGACAATTGAGGACGTTGCTCTGTTAATTTCTTATTTAGTGAGCATGGGGAATTACAAGCGTGTGGACGTGTACAATGCAAGAGAGAGTTTGTGGTTTTATATATATACCACATTCTGCTAGTTAGTGCCATTCAGATCAGCTTAAAAAAGCCACAGTTTACTGTGTTTTACACTTATTTTAGAGAGAGAGAGAGAGATTTAAATGGCTAATTTATATTTTTGATTACCTGTGTGTGTGTGTGTGTGTGTGTGTGTGTGTGTGTGTGATAAATATATATATATATATATATATATATATATAAATTAGCCATTAAAAAGTTATGTCCTTCCCAGAAGTTAATGAAAACCGTCCAGACCATTTCACCGCGAGGTCTAGCGGTGGCGCGGTTTCAGAGAGCCACTGAGATGGACACTCTTCCAGGTGACAACTTCTGAAGTGGCGTGGCTAGTTGACACCAGGTTAATGCGAAAGCGTCCTAATATCTCAAATAATTAATACGGCAGACATCTGCTGCGTTTTGATATCATTGAGGCATGGAAACACAAGTGTCTGGCAAAAACGTTGCGCAATTACCTCGGATTTAGCCGCAATGTTCCGAAGGGGGTCGTTACCGCGGCGTTCCTGGCACTATCTGTTATTTCAGATTACAGCATCGGAGGAGAAGGGAAGATGGCCCCCCCCGGCAAGGGATAATGACATTTTTTTTCTGTTAATATTATCACACCGAGGGGAACCGCGGAGAGCAGCCCGGGGGGACGGACCTTAACGCGACCCACATGGGGCGTCTCGTTGGGGGCGAGGGACGGGGGGCTCGGTTTAGCTCGGTTGATAAGGGCCGCAGCCGGTCATTACATTTTTATTTGGAGGCCATCGCAATCGCCGCAACACGTGTTTTGATTGAGACGAAGCCCGGATCTGACGAGAGGCCGAATTTTGGCGGGAGTTGGTTTTGAGTGACGGAGACGCCAGACGGATCTTAGGATCTGTGATTAACTTTGTTCTCTCAATTTTGCGAGAGAGTGTTTTTTTTTTTTTTTTTTTCGGCTGCCACCACCACCACCACCACCTTTTCTCTGAGGTGGGTGGTAGCCGGTCTACTACCCCCCCCCCCCCCCCCCCTCGAGTGCTTGTTGCGGTAGAAGGCGAGCGGAGAGAGTTACCTACATGCCCACGCGGCTGGCATCCCGCCGCCTGTCTCCAGAACCCGCCTTCCTAATGGATGTCTGCCCTTTTTGGCGGTTCAAAAAAAACAACCACTCTGCTTCGCAAAGCATTAACATCACAGGTGAAGGGAGTTAATCCATTCCCTTTTATTCCTCTCCTTCTTGTCTCAAAAAAAAAAATGTGGAAAAATGTGCCCGTCCGTCATGGGGCAGAGAACAATAACCTATTTTTTTTCTTCTATCCTCTTCCTCACAAAACAGAAAAACACAGGGAGGAGGACTCCTCTGGAAACACTTTGTGTGATTGTCTTTGTGCGATTGTTTTTAACGGCCATTTTCTTTTCGGAGGGCTTCACGTCTGCGCCGCTGGTGTCTGCTCGGCGGCGGAGGAGGAGGAGGCGGTCTGGCGCGGCTGATCCCCTGGCGCTCAGCGCCTCTGTGACCCTCCTCCTCAAAGAGATGCTTATCCCCAGTGTCTCGAATGTGTCTGCCCGTTCCTTCTCCTCCTTCCCCTTTCTTTTCAGATATTGGTTTGCGTCGGCTTCTCCCGACGGCCCCCGCGGCCTCTCAGCCACAAGAGAGCCTGATTGAAGTGGAGCCCCCTTTTCATCCTGTATTTACCCCAAATCAGTGCTTTGCTGTCCTTTTCATACGCGTGTATATATATGTGTTTTATGTCATTTTTTGCTTCGCTGCCATTTGAACCCTCCAACGGAGTGGTGACATGTTAGTAAACAAGCAAGCGCGCGCGCGCACACACACACACACACACACACACACACACACACACACACACACACACACACACACACACACACACACACACACACACACACACACACACACACACACACACACACATATACACACACACACACACACACTATTCAACCTAGGGGCTGTTTCTTTAATATTGAAATGAAATGGCTCTCGCAGACAGACGGAAGGTCCTCCGCGACGCGCTGGCAGTGGACTTTGTTTACTACAGAGAAGCCATTCGGGTCGATTGGCGTGTCTCAGCCACCTGCTGCTCCAAACCTTAACGATTGTCTTGTGTTTCAGCGGTGGCTTGGAGACGCTGTTTAAGAGCTGTAAACCCTGTTTGACTGGAGGAGTGTTTGACTGCCCGCCCTGCCAACACAAACTCCTAACTTAGCCATGAGCCGTTCTTAAACATCATGTATGCTTCCCCACCCCCCCCGCCCCCCCCCCCCCCCCCCCACCCCCGCCTTCACGTTGACTTACCAATTTTCCATTTTCTTCTTAACACACTGCGTATTGACTTTATTCATGTGTTTCCGCTTTCTGTCGCCGTAGCAAATATGTAAAATGAGCCGTCGGATTGGAATTTCAACCCGAGCGTGCTCAGCGCTCGCCACACCTGTACACGTCCTCTCTCCCCCCCCCCCCGCCGCCGCCTGTCACTGTTGTGCTGAAGCCCGGTCTCTCTTGTGTTGTTGTCGTCCGCTGTGCGTTCTGAGTCATGCTGAACCCTGTGGTCAATCTTGTGTTCTAGGTGCAACAACCGTACCCAGTGTGTGGTTGTCACGGGCTCCGATGTGTTTCCGGACCCATGCCCCGGCACCTACAAGTACTTAGAGGTCCAGTATGAGTGTGTTCCTTATAGTAAGTATTCCCAGTCTGACTCTCACTATACCAAACCACTACTCTATATGTTACAACATGATGATGTTTAAGACCTGTGTGCCCACTGCAACAACACAGACTCAATACACTTGTGTGTGTGTACATACATACATACATACATACATACATACATACATACATACATACATACATACATACATACATACATACATACATACATATACACACAGTATATGTGTATGTGTACATATATGGATATAAATATGTGTGTATCTATATGTATGTGTGTGTGTATATATATATATATATATATACACACATATCACTATAGATATATAGATCTAGAA